>NC_133617.1:256647953-256947953 GCF_048593235.1 Sminthopsis crassicaudata | reverse complement strand
AGGAATAATCCATTTAAGGAATAATATTTTCAATTAGGCATTTAATCTGTATTGAAAGACTAGATCATAACCCTTCCATTTGCTCCTTTTCCTTCCTATAAACAGCATATAATTGATATCTGATTGTGGTCTTAAGCCCCCACCCCCCAACTAATCATTGGAGCGGAAATCCCCATACCAGTCATCCTCCAATCTCTCATGGGGATTGGAGGGTCTGATACCTTTAGCTGTGTTTCAGAGGCATGGAAGAGATTTTTTGATAGATAAGTTACACTTTTTCCCTAGACACACATGACTCTCTAAAAAGCTACCCATATAGAAACAAAAATGAAAGCTAGTGCATGACAGCTGATAAGGGAACTCAAAGTTTTTCTGCACTCATTGCAAGTTTTATGTGGCCTGACCTTTTTCCCCTCACTTCACAATAGTTTCTCCAGCAATATTGTGCCTGACTATGTTCTGGGATCTGATTTCTACTTGAGATTTTATATATACCAGAACTTCTTTCTGTCATTCACTCCAACTGCCTTATTTTACAGACAAAAATAAAAAATAAAGCCCCAAACCTGAAACCAACCCAAAACTGAGGCTCCAAAGGAAATTTGAAAAATTTTCCTCTATGTACCTGCTCTCTCTGAGCAATTTAATATGTCTTAAATTCCTGTTATTGCTCAATCTTTGCTCATCACAATTGTTATGCCTAAAATAGACTCTTCTCATCCTTCCTTGACCTTTGAATTCATTGCTTTCCTTCTTAGCTCCATTACACTGTCACCTTTTCCATGAACTTTTCCTCTATATTTGTTATAGTTTTTATTATAATTATTTGTATAAATGCTTTATCATACTTATTTGATCCTCTCCCTGAGAGTCAGTGTCTCATTCTTTTATTCCTAGCATCAAGCACAGTGCCTTGAATATATTATGCACTTATTCATTTTATTTGTTGAATTTTTTGCAATAGAACATGGATTTTGTGACAAATACTTGATTTGTGATAAATACTTGATTTTGTGACAAATACTTGGACTTTGAAATACCTTGCTTTCTTGAGATAAGATAACATCCCTAGAATTGGTATATAGGAAAATGGGAAATTTACTACAGATGTAAAAAAAAAAAAAGTCACAACTGAAAATAAAGACAATTTTAACAAATAAAGGTCTTTGATTCAAGATTGTTTTTTGAACTGTGATGAATTTCAAGCATTTTGCTTTCCTTTTTTCATTCTTATTATTCTTTTTTTTTTTTTTTTTTAATCAGGCAGGTGTTCAGATTACTGAGAGTGGCAAATTCCAGGTAAATAATGAAGGTACTCTTACTATCAAGGATGTTGGTCAAGCAGACCAAGGAAGATATGAATGTATAGCAAGGAATCACTTTGGATTTGCTGCTACTAGCATGCTTCTCACAACCATTGGTAAGTTATTATTGATTTTTATGCAATAGAAAATGTCACAATAAATAGCTCTTCAGAATGGTTGGATCATTTCAGAATTCCACTAACAATGCATTAATGACCCAGTTTTCCATATCCCCTCCATTTTTCATTATCTTTTCCTGTCACCTGAGCCCAATCTGAAAGGTGTGAGGTTTTAATTTGCATTTCTCTAATCAGAAATGTTTTAGAGCATTTTTCCATATGACTAGAGATAGCTTTAATTTCATCATCTGAAAATTTTCCATTCATATCCTTTGACAATTTTATCAATTGGGGAATGAGTTGTTTTTTATTTATTTATTTATTTATTTATTTATTTATTTATTTATTTAATTGTCATTTTTATATATTCCATTAATACAGCACTCTATTTCTTAGCCAGTACCAAATGGTTTTGATGATTGCTGTTTTATAATATAGTTTTAGTTCTGGTACTACTAGGTCGCCCTCCTTTGTAATTTTTTTCATTAATTTCCTTGATATTCTTGATCTTTTGTTAGTCCAGATGAATTTTGCTAATATTTTTTCTAGTTCAATAAAATAATTTTTTGGCAATTTGATTGGTATGGCACTGAATAAGTAGACCAATTTAGGTACAATTCTCATTTTTATTATATTAGCTTGGCCTATCATGAACAATTGATATTTTTCCAATTGATTAGATATGCTTTTATTTGTGTAAGAAGCATTTTTTAATTATATTCATATAGTTCCTGGGTTTGTCTTGGCAGATAGATACCCAAATATTTTATTTTTTCTATAGTTATTTTCAATGAAATTTTTTTGTCAGTAACATATAGAAATGCTGGTGATTTGTGTGGTTTTATTTTATATCCTGTATGTTTTTCACAATCTTATCTTCTATCACCCCTTACTCCCTTCTTTTACCTTTTCTCTATTATTTCTGTCCTCCCTTCTATCCATCCCCTCCCTTTTCTTTCTTCTTTCTTCTCCTATTTCTTTATAGGGTAAAATAAATTTCTAGACCTAACTGAATGACTAAATTAGTCTCTCTTTCTGCCCAAATGCATGAGATCAAGCTTCAGATAATGCTCATCCCCTTCTCTTTTTTGCCTCTATTGTAACAGATCTCTTGAGTCTCTAAAGGTGATCTAATTTGTCCCATTATACATTCCCTTTCCTCTTCTCCTAGTACAAGCCTTTGTCCTTTTCTTTGATTTCATCACATCAGAGTCCATTCACAACCACACCCTCCATCCATGTGATGCCTGCCATTTAACTTACACAATAATAGATACAGTTCTCAAGAAGTACATTTTCCCATCTAAGAATATATATTTCCTCAAATAATTGCATTTATTATTCTTCAAATAATATATATTCTCTCTCTCTCTCTCTCTCTCTCTCTCTCTCTCTCTCTCTCTCTCTCTCTCTCTCTCTCTCTCTCTCTCTCTCTCCTATTCACCTTTCTATGCTTCTCTGGAGTGTCCTGAGTTTGAAGATTTAATTTTCTGTTCAGTTCTGGTTTTTTCAATAGAAATGATTGAAAATCTCTTACTTTATTGAAGATTCATTTCCTTCTCTGAAAGATATTGCTCATTCTAGCTGGCTAGTTAATTCTTAGTTGTAAGTCCAGGTTCTTTTTCTTCCAGAATATGTTTTTCCAAGTCCTCTGTTTCTTTATTGTAAATGCTGATAGATCCTGGGTAATCCTGACTATTGCTCCTTGATACTTGAATTGCTTTTGTCTGGCAGCTTGCAGTATTTTTCCCTTGTGATCATCATTTTGGAGTTTTACAACAGTATTCCTTGGGGTTTTCCTTGTGGGATCTCTTTTTTGAGGTGGCCCATGGATTTTTTCAATGATTTCCCCCCCTTCTGTTTCGGATATATCAGGGCATTTTTCCTTGAGGATCTCTTGTCCTTGATGATCTCTTGAAGAATGATTTCCAGGCTCTTCAGGTAGCTTAGTGATTTTTAACTTGTTTTCCTGAACCAATTTTCCAGGTAGGCTGTTTTTCCAATGAGATTTTTTTTTTTTTTACATTTTCTTCCATTTTTTTCAATTTTTTTGTTTGACTTTTGTTTGATTTTTCTTTGACTGATTCTTGTGGTCTCATAGAGTCATTAGCTTCCATTTGTCCCATTTTTGTTTTTATATGTAATTTTCTTCAGTTAGTTTTTGCATCTCTTTTTCCATTTAATTAGTTCTACTTTTTAAGGTGTTGTTTTCTTCAGTGGATTTTTTTACATTTGGCTAATTGTATTTTTTTTAAGGAATTGCCTTTCTTTTCCAAGCTATTGATTCCCTTGCATACCTCTCATTTCTTTTCTCATTTTTTCTTCTACCTCTTTTATTTTGCCTTTTAAAGTCTTTTATCAATAATATCAAAAGGCCTCTTGATAGTGAGACCAATTCATATCACTCTTTGATATTTCTTCTGTGAACATTTTATCCTTATCTGAATTGATGCTCTTGTCTTCCTTGTCACCATAGTAGCTTTCTGTGATCAAGATTTTTTTCTGTTTCTTGCTCATTTTCTTTCTTTTTGTTTTTATATTTCCTCTTTTTTTTTTTTTTTTTTTTATGATAAAGCTCTGCTCCTGGAGTAAATGAACTTCCTATGTAGTTCTGAGCCTTGGCTTAGAGCACAGGGGTCCTTTGTGTTTTCAGTGGGTAACTTTGTTTGTTGTTTCCAGGAAAAGCCTAGTTTCCAAGAATTTGCCTTTTGAGTTGGGACTGGAGAGTGCTCCACTGAATTGTTCCTTTACTGAGCCAGTCCCAAGAATCTCAGTTGCTGATCTGCTGTAAATCTGCTGTAATCAAGATTCTCTTGCTGACTTTCTCAGACTCTGTCTGAGCTGGGATATTTCCTTGGAATGTCTGGAATCAAGAAATGGAGCATGTTGTTTGTGGAACAACAAGGAGGCCAGTGGAGTTTACTGACTAAACGCGTGAGAGAGCTAGATCTAAACTTAATGAAAATCACATTAGTGACTGCATGGATGATGGTCTGTGGTCTGGACAGACTTGAGGCAGGCAGAAGGTTATTGCAATAGTCCAGGGTGAGGTAATGAGTGCCTGTGCCAGAATGATGTCAGTGTCAAAGGAGAGATGGGGGCAATATACTAGAAATGTTATAAAGGTAAAATTAATAGGTATTGGAGGCAAACTGAATATGGGGAGGTGATAGATAGTGAGGGGTTGAAGATGGTATCTAGTTTGCAAGCCTGAGGCACTAGGAGCATGCTGTTAACCTTGATTGGGAAGTTAGGAGGGAGAGGATATAGAGGGAAAATAATAAGTTCAGTTTTAGCTAAGTGGAGTTTAAGATGTCTAGGATTCATCCATTTTGAGAGGTCTGAGAAGCAATTGAAGATAAGAGATTGAAGGTCAGCATATGTCATAATCAGGTTTTGAACAAATGTTTTTCACATTCAAAGTCTACATTCTCTGCATCATGAGATACTGCTTCATACCTTAGAACTGAAAAGCACTCAGAGGTGACCTCTGTGTCAATTCCATATCATCTGTATTGTTTTATGGGCAACAAAACTGAGATTCAGGAATGTTGTGATTGGCCTAAGGTTACATAAGTAGGAAATATCAAAGCCAGGACTCTGAATCCGTGTTTTCTCAATCTAGTTTTCTTTCTTCTATATCGTATTGCTTCTTCTCACTAACTGAAGAAAGTACAGCAGTTGATCTCAACATAGCTAATTGATATGAAACAACAGGCAAAAAAAAATGAAGGACACTGATTGGTGCGCTAGATAGAGCATTTGGGCCCGGAATCTGGAAAACAGAAGTTCAAATCTAGCTGTATAAACCTGGATCAAGTCACTTAACTCTGATTGCCTCACAAATTTTCATGATTATAATTATAAATTATTCAGCATTTTTGCTGAAGAAAACTGTCCATGCAATCCCAGATAGGCAAATTAAAAATATAAAGCTTATTTATATAACTGATTTTTCTATCTTGTATTTTGTTGTTGTGGTTGTGACGACAAAATGAAATAATAATTGTAAAGTGCTGAACACAGTGTCTGACACTAATTCAGTTTAGTCATTTTTAGTTGTATTCTAATCTTTGTGACCTGCTCTCCAATTTGGTTTTTCATGGCAAAAATATTGGAGTTATTTGTCATTTCCCTCTCTAGCTCCTTTTATAGAAAAAGAAAATGAGTTGGATAGGGTTAAGTGACTAGTCCAGAATAGTAGCTATCTACTAAGTATTTGAGCCAGATTTGAACTCAGGAAGATAAGTCTCCCAGAATCCAAGCCAAGTACTCTTTGCACTACATCAAGTAGTTATCCAATGTGTGGCTTGTGTGTCCTGGCAATATTAAGTGCTATATAAATGTTAGTTATTGTTATTAGTTTTCATATTTAAACAGTAAGGTATAGCATTTAATGATAGTATAGAGCTTTTCTTATAACAATCTCTGGAGATATAAAATTTTCTCTTATTACAGTTTTGGCTGTATCCCACAAATTTTGGTATGTTATCTCATTATTGTGGTTCTCTTGGATGAATTATTAATTGTGATTTGCTGTTTCACTCATTCATTCATTAGGATGAGATTATTTAGTTTCCAGTTACTTTTTGGTCTATTTTCTTCTGGCCTTATATTTCATGTTATGGGCCAGAACTCTGAACTTGAAACAAAGGATTCTTACAAGGAACTAAGTCAGTGGAATTGATAGAGACAATAGTTATCTAATTTAGCATGGTTCAATATGATTGATTATTAAATCAACCTCCTACAAGGAGATGTTATGGGCCAGAACTTGAAACAAGGGACTAAGTGAAATTGAGGAGACAGTGGCTAAATCTAGTTTAGCACTGATTTAATTTTACAACAAATAATGGTTTCCTAGTGATATAATGATTGGTGTGTGCTCAGTGTGGGGCATATAAGCTGGAACCCTCATTCAGGGAGATTCAGAGATATTTGGAGGAAGCTAGAGTCAGAAGCTGGCAGAGACAAAGGACTGGTGGCAGAGCTCAAGCTCTCAAAACCAAGGAGAGAGATAGGCCTATAAGAAAGCTACCTGGGTCCCAGAAAAGGAGACAAGACTTTGAAAGAGAAAATAAAGGATTTGGACTTTAAAACCTGCCTGTACTTGTGGTGATTACTCTGAGCTGAAAAAAAAAAAGGCTGTTCCCAAGAACCCAGAGACCCCAAGAAAACCCAACAAGAGAATAATACATTTAGGCTAGAACTTTACAATTTCATGTCATTTTTATTGCATCATGATCTGAAAAAATGTGTTTATTATTTCTGCTTTTCTGCATTTGATTTTGAGGTTTTTATGATCAATTTTTGTGTAAGTTCCATGAACCACTGAGAAAAAAGTAAACTCCTTTTGGCCTCCATTCAATTTTCTCCAAAGATCTATCATACTCAACTTTTTTAACATTTTGTTAACCTCCTTGACTTCTTTCTTATTTATTTTGTGGTTTGATTTATCTAGTTCTGAGAGAGTAAGGTTGAGATCCCCCACTAATATAGTTTTTTCTGTCTATTTCTTCTTGAATCTCTCTTAATTTCTCCTCTAGGAATTTCCATGTTATACCACCACTTGGTACATATATATATATTTAGTATTGATATTGCTTCATTATCTATAGTACCCTTTAGTAAGATATAGTTTCCCTTCTTATCTCTTTTAATTAGATCTATCTTTGCTTTTACTTGATCTGAGATCAGGATGGCTACCCCTGCATTTTTTTCTTCTTCATATGAAGCATGATACATTCTGCTCCAGCCATTTACCTTCACTCTGTATATATCACTATGCTTTAAATGTTTCTCATAAACAACATATTGTAGGATTCTGGCTTTTAATCCAGTCTGCTAGCCACTTCCGTTTTATGGGAGAGTTCATCCCATTCCCATTCACAGTTAAAATAACTAATTCTATATTTCCTGCCACCATCTTAATTACCCTGTTATGTTTTTCTCTTTCCTTTCCTCCTTCTCTTCTCCCTAGTATTTGCTTTTGATGACCACCTCCCTTAATAGAACCCCTCTTTAGAGCCCCTCCCCCTTTCCCCTTTCTTTTATCAACACATAATCGGAAGATAGTCTAAATACCTCACAATTCAAGCATATACCTTTCAAATTTATATAAGCTACTTATTTTCATTATTTGTATGTTAATGTACATATGTTTTTAATCTTTTGTAAAGTGTCTGTTCAATCATTTTCTTTTCACAATAGTGCTAATATTTAAAGAGAAAGTTGGAAACACCTATAGAATTATAGTAACTGGAAAATTTGGAACTGCAATTGAAATTCTTCACCATATAATATTATCCCAGGATGCTAAAAAAATGCTGTTAACTTTGTCCTGTGCCATATCATTCCATCTTTTTCTGACCTAACATCCATTAGCCTGCAACAATGGTCCTGAAAACCAATTATCTAAAAACAATTAAAGAACTAACTTTCTATTCTTTTCTACATAAAATTTAAAAACATTTTGTGCAAAGAACTTTGTGGTTTGAGAGTGAAAAGCCTTTTAGAAAGAAAATAAAGAGTTTTTACTGAGAGCAATTTCAAGTACTTTCTAGGTACCAGGTACTATGCTAAGTGCTAAAGATATAAAATCAACAAGCAAAATAGTATCTCTTCTCAAGGGGGTTACATTGTAAAAGTGGAATAGTAAACATAAATGAACCTAGGGATTCAGTATGGAGGGAAGGTAGATAGTCACATGGAGACCAGGCAGATGTGTGGAGGTGCATCAGAAGTAGAGAGTGTGAATTGTGGCTGGATCTTCCCATAATATGGAGTCTCCAATCTGGGTCTCAATTAGAATCAAGCTAGCCTCAGGGTTGGAGCTGTACCAGGGATTTTATTACTATGTTTTAAGCTGAAAAAACTTTGCAAAAATATTTATTGCTAGTTTAGCAATTACCAACAGAAATAAACATTTAAATATATAAAAATGCAAAATGGAAATGATTGTCTATAAAATGATTTTTTTCAGTTCATTTAAATGTATATATTTATCAAAATAATAATAATAATATTTTTTGTATGCTATTCCACACTCTTTTCCTTTTATATGTTTTTGCTTTGATATTTTGTAAACATTATCTTAGTAAACATGTAATATTGTCTTTATTTTGTTTTCTTTGATCTGTATTTCCTTATTTTTGTTTTCTTCATACTAGTAATTTTTTTATTAATAGTTTTTATTTACCAGATATATGGATGGGTAATTTTACAACATTAACAATTGCCAAATCTTTTGTTCTAATTTTTCCCCTCCTTCCCCCCCTCCAGGTGGCAGGTTGACCAATACATGTTAAATATGTTAAAGTATAAATTACATACAATATATGTATATATGTCCAAACAGTTGTTTTGCTGTACAAAAAGAATCGGACTTTGAAATAGTGTACAATTATGTGTACAATGTGAAGGAAATCCAAAATGCAGGCGGACAAAATTAGAGGGATTGGGAATTCTATGTAGTGGTTCATAGTCCTCTCCTAGAGTTCTTTTGCTGAGTGTAGCTGGTTCAGTTCATTACTGCTCTATTGGAACTGATTTGGTTCATCTCATTGTTGAAAATGGCCACATCCATCAGAATTGATCATCATATAGTATTGTTGTTGAAGTATACAACAATCTCCTGGTCCTACTCATTTCACTCAGCATCATTTCATATAAGTCTCTCCAGGCCTTTCTGAAATCCTCCTGTTGGTCATTTCTTACAGAACAATATTTCATAATATTCATATACCACAATTTATTCAGCCAATCTCCAATTGATGGGCATCCACTTAGTTTCCAGTTTCTGGACACCACAAAGAGAACTGCCACAAACATTCTTGCACATAAGGGTCCCTTTCCCTTCTTTAAGATCTCTTTGGGATATAAGCCCCATACTAGTAATTTCTTATGTTGCAATAACATTTCATTAGATTACCTATCATAGTTAGCCATCCCCCAGTTACTGGATAAATATATTGTTTATAAATTTTGCTGTTATCAACAATGTTATGAATATCTTTGTACTCACAGATGATTTCTCTTTTTTTGAAAAAATTAATTAAATTTCTCAATAGTATTCTAAATTTCCAAATACATATAGTTTTCAACATTTATTTCTGTAAGATTTTGTGTTCCAATTTTTTTCTCCCTTCCTCTATTACTTCCCTTATCCCCAAGATAACAAGCAATCTCATGTTAAACATATATAATCCTTCTAAACATATTTTTATGTTTGCCATGTTGTGGAAGAAAAATCAGAACAAGAGGGAAAAAAGACATCAGAAAGAAGCAAGCAAACAAACAAAAATGTGAAAATAGTATGCTTCAATTCACATTCATCTTCTATGATTCTGTCTCTGGATGAAGATGGCATTTTCTATCTCAAGTCTATTGGAATTGCCTTAGATCATGGCATAACTTAGAAGAGTTGAGTCTATCAAGTAATCTTGCTGTTATTGTGTAGAATTTTTTCCCCCTGTGGCTGGGGTTAAGTGACTTGCCCAGGGTCACACAGCTAGGAAGTGTTAAGTATCTGAGACCAGATTTGAATTCGGGTCCTCCTGAATTCAGGGCTGGTGCTCTATCCACTGTGCCACCTAGCTGCCCCCGAGAATATTCTTCTAGTTCTGCTCACTTCATTCACCATCACTTCATAAACATCTTTTCAGGCTTTTCTGAAATCAGCCTGCTCATCATTTCTTATAGAATAATAATATTTCCTTACATTCATATATCATAACTTATTCAGCCATTTTTCTTTTTTTTTCTTTTTATTTTTTTATTCATTTTTCCAAATTATCCCCTCCCTCCCTCCATTCCCTCCCCCCGATGACAGGTAATCCCATACATTTTACATGTGTTACAATATAACCTAGATACAATATATGTGTGTAAATACCATTTTCTTGTTGCACATTAATTATTAGCTTCCGAAGGTATAAGTAACCTGGGTAGATAGACAGTAGTTCCTTCTCTGGGTGTAGTTATTTCTGTCCATCATTGATCAACTGGAAGTGAGTTGGATCTTTTTTATGTTGAAGATTTCCACTTCCATCAGAATACATTCTCATACAGTATTGTTGTTGAAGTGTATAGAGATCTTCTGGTTCTACTCATTTCACTCAGCAACAGTTGATTTAAGTCTCTCCAAGCCTCTCTGTATTCCTCCTCCTGGTCATTTCTTACAGAGCAATAATATTTCATAACCTTCATATACCACAATTTACCCAACCATTCTCCAATTGATGGACATCCATTCAACTTCCAGTTTCTAGCTACAACAAAAAGAGCTGCCACAAACATTTTGGCACATACAGGTCCCTTTCCACTCCTTAGTATTTCTTTGGGATATAATCCCAATAACAGCAATGCTGGGTCAAAGGGTATGCACAGTTTGATAACTTTTTGGGCATAGTTCCAAATTGCTCTCCAGAATGGCTGGATTCTTTCACAACTCCACCAACAATGTATCAGTATTCAGCCATTTTTCAAGAGCTACTACAAACATTTTAGCACATGAGAATTCTTTCCCCTCTTTTACTATCCATTTGGGATAGACCCAGTAAAAACACTGCTGGATAGAAGAGTAGCACAATTTTATATCCCTTTGGACATACTTCCAAATTGTTCTCCAGAATGATTGGATCAGTTTACAACTTTACCAATAATGCATTAGTGTATCAATTTTCCCACATCCTCTCCAATATTTATCATTATTTTTTCCTGTCATCTTAGCCAATCTTAGAGACATCAAGTGGTAACTCAGAGTTTTCTTTTGCATTTCTCTAATCAGTAGTGACTGAGAACATTTTTTTCATATGACTAGAAATGGCTTTAATTTCTTCATCCAAAAGCTGCCTGTTCAAATCCTTTGACCATTTATCAATTGGGACATGACATGTATTCTTATAAATTTGATTCAATTCTATATATATTTTAGAAATGAAACCTTTATCAAAAACACTGGCTATAAAAATTGTTTCCCAGTTTTCTGCTTTTCTTTCAGTCTTGGCTGCATTGATTTTGTCTGTGTAAAACCTTTTTAATTTAATTTAATCAAAATGATACATTTTGCATTTCATAATGTTTTCTATTTCGTCTTTGGCCATAAATTCTTCCCTTCTCCACAGATACGAAAGTAAACTATACCTTGCTCTCCTAATTTGCTGAAAACATTACCCTTTATGTTTAAATCATGTATGTATTTCAACCTTATCTTGATATAAGATGTGAAATGTTAGTTTATGCCTAGTTATGAATACTGTTTTTCAATTTTCCCAACATTATTTCACATTATAAGTTCTTATCCCAGAAACTGTAATCTTTGGATTTATCAAATATAGATTACTATAGTCATTGACTATTGTGTCTTGTTTTAGGTTCCCCCCCCGCCATTTCAATACCACCTTCTTATTTCATATTGTCAGATTGCTATGCAATTGCTATACTATGCCTCTGTTGAAGCTGTTGCTGGAAGTATATATGCAAAACCCCACTGGAATTTAAAGATAATATTTTTAATGACATATGCCCTTGATCCCTTCCTTTCATGTCTTTTGTAGCAGATTCTGTCATCATAATCTTCCTACTTACTATTCAATGTCTCTATCTGATTCTTCCTTCTTGTTTCAATGTACTCCTTTAAACAACCATGTCTCTTCCTATGCCTTAAAAAAAGAAATGAAACCCCTATATCCTACTGTTGTCTCAAAATATTGTACTTTATCTCTCTTCCCTTTCTTAGCCAAATTCCTAGAAATGCACTTTATACTAATGGCTTCTACCTCCTATCCTTTTGTCTTAAGTCTTGCAATTTTGCTTCTGATTTCAATACTTTTCTGAAATTGTTATCTCTCCATCATCAGTGATTTCTAAATTGCCAAATCTCATGTATCTTTTCTTTTTCAATCTTCATTCTTCTCAAAAACTCTTCTGCTGCATTTGACATTATTGATCCCCATCTCCTGGATATTCTTTCCTCTCTGGATTTTCATGGCAACACTTTCTCGTAATTCTCTTCTTACCTGTTTGATCATTTCTCAATCCTTGTTGCTGGTTCATCATCTAGATTAGCCCTTGTCCTCAACCTCTGAGTGTTTTCCAAGGCTCATATTCTTTTACTTTCCATTCCTTTTCTTGGTTACTATGGGATTAGATAGTTCCCATAGGTTTAATATCTCTTGTATTCACATCCATACAAATCTATATCAGTCTATCTATATATACCTACCTTTTAGTTATTCTCCATACTAATCTCTCCCTTAAGCTTTAATCACATATCTTTTATTACATATTTAAGGCTGGATATCCCAGAAATAAACTCAACATATCCAAAAAAGAATTCATTATATTTCCTCCTAAACATCTCTCTTCCACACTTCTTCATTTTTGTCAAAGGTACCAACCATTCTTCTAGTCTCCATATTTGTATTGTACACTATATTTTATTCTTTACTGTTGTTCACCTCACAATTCTAATCAGTTATCAAATTTTGCCAGTTTTATTCCCATAATATTTTTACATCTGACACCCACTCTCTATTCACAAAAGTCCAGATTCTTACCATTTTTTGTTTATATCAATCTCATCACCTCCTAATTGGTCTCTCTATCTCAAGTCTCTTACAATTTTATTCCATCATCCCCTATACTGCCAAAAATGATTTCATCTAAGAACACATCTAATTATTCCATTCACTCAGTAAACTTCAAAGGCATTTTATTGTCTCTAGGATCAAATATAACATCTATTTAGCTTTTAAATCCTTTTATAACCTACTTGCAACCTTTTTTTTTTCAGCATCACTGACCCTTATTCTCCTCCCTGAACTATGCAATCCAGCTAAATTAAGCTTATTTCCTTATATAGAACAATAATATAAGGAACAAGCTGTTCCTTATATAGAACAATCTATCTTTCATATTTCTGTCTTTGATCTAATTGCTCTCAGTGTCTAGAACATACTTTCTTCTCATCTCTGTCTCACAGAATTCCTCTTTTCTTCAAGTCATAGCTCAGGTACTAACCTTCTACATGGAGCCTGAACTCATTCCCTTACTATTAGTTCCGTCCCTTTCAAGCTACTTTGCATTTATTATCTTCATATATAGTCTATTTATGCTTCCTTATATACTCATTTCACTTTCTCCAATTACAGTATAAATTCCTTAAGAGTAGGACATGTTTTTTTTTAATTGTATTTATATCCCCATTAATTACCAGATTTCTTTTTTATAATTTCTTTTCTTTTATATTTCTTTTATATGGTCTCCAACTTAATTTTTTTTATATAATTTCCCACTTAATATTTGATTGACTGATTAATTTATTTTGCCAAATTAATGGATATAACAAAATATATAACAATTAAATTCATTTTTTATTATTAAAATTTTCTATCATTGTTCCAATGTCTGTTTCTAATTTTTATTCCTTTTAAATCTCATTTTTTGAGGAAAGATTGTAGTAACATAGACTTTTAGATTTGGTGTCTTTAAGATATTTTTACTCAACATTCTTATTTTAATGACTTAGGAAATGAAACAAGTGATTTTGCCAAAGTCAGATAACAAGTTTGTGGCAGAACAATGAATTGAACATAGGTTTCATCATTCCCAGTCTAGTATTTATTGAACTACCATGTAGCATACCATTCAAAAGAGCATCTAGAAGAGGAAAAATTATCAAGAGTCAAATATTTAAATATATAGACATATCTGAATAAACAACTTAATTTTTCATTTCTTGATCCACGTCTTTAATAAAATATAGCTCTTTATATAATGTATCAAAAAATTCCTTTGGTTCCACAGCACAGTCATCAGAAATGTCATCCCTTTTCAATGTCACTCATTCAAAGAGATTTAAATTTGATAGTGTGCTTCAAGTTTCATCATTTGGCCAATTTTTCCCTAAGAGAAATCTGCAAACCAAAATAGCAGCTCTTTAGCTACTGCCATAGAAATGAACCTTGTGATCTGGGTAGTTTTCTATTTCACATAGCTCTAACATATTTCTAGGTGACAGAATATACTATATTTTTGGAATGAAGTATCACAAACAATTATAAATCATAAACATGAAATCACATTAAACAGCTGAATAACATTGGTTTTATTATACAAGTCTGCTTACCTACAAAATTTATTAATTCACAATAGATCTTTAAATTAATGCAAATTAGTGAGATGCTACATTATACAGAATAGGTAAGTAACAGTTTCACCTTTGTCAAGTGCTAGCATTTATGTTAATAATGAAGCTTTGTTGCTGCAAAACCTTAATGTCTAAACAAACTTAACTCAGCCCTTATTTAAATGCATATGGAAGCCATGTTCTGTAAGAAGTCTTCTATCCTAAGGGAACATATATGATTTGATGCATTTTAAAGATAAATTCTATGAGCTTCATACTTTTAATCACTTACAGAGATTATCCTATTTGAATTGTGATCTAGATTTGGTTGATAGTAGAACTATCTTTAAAATAAAATACATTAGTATGGCCCAAAGGTTGCAATGGGAGAAGGGGGAAGGGAAGATAATGCCATTCTTTCATATACTCTCTAAAGAGACTACTGATGTCCTCCTAGGCAAATGAACTCCATTTACATGTTTAATGATGCAAAGTGATGAGCAAGGAAGATTTATTGAGGTTCAAAGAAAATTATGTAACAAAAACTGTCATTAATGCCAATTTGTATGCAAGAAGTTCCTTTGGTTCCATAGCACAATCATCAGAAATGTCAGCCCTTTTCAATGTCACTCATTTAAAAAAGATTTAAATTTGATAGTGCACTTCCAGTTTCATCATTTGGCCAATTTTTCCCTAAGAGAAATCTACAAAACAGAGCAAGCAAATCTTTAGCTATTGCCACAAAAATGAGCCTTCTGGTCTGTAGTTATCAATTTCACAAAGTTTACAAATGATCATTTTTTTTTTTTTTGCTACAGTAGCTTTATACCAATGCAACAATCCAGTTAGTGTTATTAATAACCAAATATTGAAAAGGTATGGTCCCTGACCTCAAGTATTTTGTCAGTTTCTGACTACTTCATTCTTTTTCGGAACCCAATGCAAATATTAAGCAATTTTGTTTTAAAGCCCAAATCCCTGATTTGAGGGCTCTAACCCTTAAATCTTTGTTGTGTTAATAAATTGTTGCATCAAAATAAATTTCTGTAGGAATTAGTCTTAATTTTGCTATACTCTTTAACAACTTTTTTTGATGCCATATGTAAATGATAACTTAAGAGAAAAGGATTCCATGCTTCTGAACCTTTGATGAACTGATTTCATCTTGTAACTCACCTTTCAGATATATAAGCCATCATTCCTCTGAAATTTATCCCTGGAATAATTCTTATCCAAGTTTTCACATATATCCTCCATAAACAATATTTTTGAGGAGCTAGAAAGCTTCATTTTGGAAGTAATAAATCTTACTATTAGATGTGTTATTCTCAGTACACTTTTAACCCTCATTCTTTTCCTTTGTCTTTATCTTCAAGTTGCATCCCTGATTATATTATTTATTCCATTTCTTACTTGTAAGTCATGGTTGATAGCTGGCATGAAGAAGCACTGATTGAGTACCTGATGTAAACCAGGAACTGTGATAAGAATTGGCTATACAAATACAAACAAGATTCCCTATCCTCAAGGAGCTTACAATGGATAACTTGATGCAATCATCTATATTGGATGAGAGATTTAAATTTGGTAGAGACTTTAGGTGCTATCTCCTCTAAAGGTCAGCAAATTATGACCCAATCACTAAATCTCATGGTCCCTGGAAGTAAGAATATTTTCTACATTTTAAAATAAAACTTTGTTGCATAGTTTCAAAACAGTTTAAAATGAAATTTTATTGTATCTTAAAAATTAAAAAAAAATTCTTAGCTCCCAATTTTCTGACTCCTGATCTAGTCCAAACCTCTCATTTAACAGAAGAAGAAACTGAGCCCTGGAGAGAGTAATGTGGCTTGCCTGAAATCATATAGGTAATATGCAACAAGCCCAAAATTTGAATGCAGACTCTCAGATTTTAGATCCTGTGTTCCATTCACAAATTATTTAATTATTTTCCCTCTCAATGTATTCCAAATCTTCCCTTAAACTTGTGCTGCAACATGCAATATGTTGATCATGATCTTCAGTGCTGTATAAACTTTCCTACCTAAACTTAACTGGTAGCAGACAATTGTTATTATCCTCTGAGGATTGTGTCTGTAGGCTAGGTGTCTCTATAGTTGAAGTGCCAGAAATGGTAAAGCACATTACTCTTCTACTTTTGGAACTTGCTATAAGGGTATAGTATATAGCTTTCTTTCTTTGAAATCTCTGTATTTGGACCACTGCTAGGCGAAAGTTTCAGCTTTTTCCCAAAGCTCACTCCTTGCTCCTTAGGGCATCAATTTTATGCTGGCTACAAAGACCCAGGATAGATTCTGGTTTTCAGATTCCTATTATTCACTCTCCATAATGTATTCTGGAGAGTACATTACTCAGTCAAAATTCTTAATATTAGAGACTACTTCATCTAGAATTGGGGACAAGGAGGGCTAATGATTAAAGTTTGTTTTTTGTGATACACACAGTCTTTGAGGGCAAAAAGCCAAATAGCCTTTTCCCTTATCCAAAGAGAAAATAACAAACTGAGAACCTTTATAGAATATTGACAGTCCTAGCTACATTAGCAATCAGAAAATATTCCCCCTAACCACAGGTTTAGCAGTCAGGAACCTATGCCTATACTTATTCCATTGTGTCTCAAAGTCACTTCCATTACCACTGTTCTCTCAAAAGCAAGCTCCCTCACTTGTACATATGGATAGACATCATTTTAGGTACTCTGCAGTTGAAATAGGCCCCAACAGAGTAGCAATTTGACATCATTACACATCTGGGTTCTCTGAGCCATTATTATAAAATGAAATAGTCCATATGCCTTTATCAGTTTTTGAAATCCTTTAATTTTCTGAATTAAACTAGTAGAATTTCCATAGGGAGCTTTGTTGGGAAATATTGCTCTTTCTACATAATAGGAAAAATCACCTGGAGGTTTTAGTGTTTTCATTTTGTTAGAAGTTGTCCCTTCTAAAATATAAAAGGTGTTAAATGTCACTTATATCATGTAATTCCTAACTTTACATTTTTTTAAATCATGGGATTGTTGTTACAGCAATACAGGGCAGACAAGCTGGTGATAACTTTGTTGAATCATCCATTCTTGATGCCATCCAGAGGGTTGACAATGCAATTAACTCCACAAGAAGAAATCTATTTTCACAGTAAGGATTTATTTTATTTTGCTTATGAAAATTGTTTTCATTTCAGTTCTGTTTAGCTATCGTAAGCTTCATAAATCACAACCAGGGATACTGTTATGAGATTGTCAAAATATGTTTTCTTTAAGCTTGGCAAGCCAGGCCATTGTCTGGGAAAAGCAGTCATTGTCAATTCAGCTATTCAAAAAAAAGTTAAGTTACTCCTTGCATTAGTGACCAGTGTCTATTCCCAAAGAACTGTCTATGAATCAGAATCTGTAGGGGTAGGAAGAATGATAGATAACTCATGCAATGGACTTTGTGATGTTTGTAGCTTTGGCCAAATTTTTCTCTGTTAATTATTTTAGGAGTTAGTATGCACAGACCTTAATAGTGTTGTTAAACTGGTAATACTAAAGTGTAAAAGTTTATCTAGTTAAGTCAATGATTTTATCTTTCCTGTGCCCATTGTCACCCTATTTTAGAATAAATAATGGACTTTAACAATCATCTTTTGTTAATAAAGGGAAAAATACATTGTGATTGAAATAATTCACCATCAAGATTTGTATTTCAGAATAGATTCTGAGAGCTTTGTTTTAAGCTATATTCTTTGCCAATCAAATACTTTCCTTAAGGATTTTTAGTTATGAAACAAAATACCAAAAATAAATTCATGGGAATAGTTACATATTTCACTTTGAGCCAGCAACACTTTCTTACAAGGATTTAAAATATCCCTTTTAATGTAACATGAGGTACAAAGTATTTTTTGCATTAAAAAACAGGGTGAAGAAAGAGAAAGTAGCTTCTCTCAATCTCTGTGGTGAGTTTAGTGATGATGACTACTTCCAAAAAAGGAATATTTGTTTTGTTGTTTTAAAATCAGCTTCTACTTCTCTCTTTAGAAATATCAAAATGCTATATTTTGTGTTAATTTCTAAATCTACCTTTTTTTTTTTTGAAACAGTTTGACTTCTTTCATAACCTCCTCTGATCACTTAAGCTTTAAATATCACCCTCCATGGAACCTAACATTTCATTTGTAACTCTTCTGCACTTAACTCATTCAGTTTTGTATCATTGTTCTATAATGTGCGTGTGTTATTTCCATAGCCATATTATGGGCTCTTTGAAAGTATTTCCTTCATTTCCATTTAGCATAATATTTTGAACAAAAGAAAATCACTAATTTTCAAAGTTGGAATGGGATTTGCTGGTCATTTGAACCAACCCATGTCTCATTAAGAATAAATTTTTGTTATTTAGTCTTTTCAGTCATGTTTGTGACCCTATTTGGGGTTTTCTTGGCTAAGGTACTAGAGTGATTTGCCATTTCCTTCTCCAGTTCATTTTACAGATAAAGAAACTCAGGCAAACAGGCTTAAATAACTTGCTCAGGGTCACAGAGCTACTGTCTAAGGGCAGATTTGAACTTACAAAAGTGTCTCTTCTTGACTTCAGACCCAAAACATTATTCACAATGCCACTACTTTACTTAATGATATATGTCAGCTTGGAGGAAGTTATCAAATGGAATTCACTAGTGTTCAGTCTTTGATACTGTACCGTTCAGCATTTTTATTGACAGTTTAGATAAAGGAAGATATTGCTTGCTCATAAAATGTTGAAGATGACAGAAAATGGGATAGCATGAATATGGCATTTAAAAGAATTGGGATCCAAACAAATCTTGATAGGCCAGAATTGTGGATCAAATGGAAGGATGTTGACAAGCTGGAGAGCATTGGAAGGAGTACAAATGAGATGGTAAGAGCCTCAGAATCATACTACATGAGAACCATTTAAAACAGCTGGAAATATTGAATGAAGAGGGAAAAGATCTAATGGAGGAGTCAAGATAATTGCCAACAAATATGTGAAGGACAATCATGTGGAAATATGATCACATTTATTTGTTTTCTCTCAAAAGAAAGAACTAGAGACATTGATTGAAAATTGCAAAGAAGTAACTTTAGGATAAATGTAAGGGAAAACTCTGTAATAGTTAGTTATCCCAAGCTGAGATGGTCTGACTAGGGAGTGTTAAGTGATCCTGTCTGACTAGAAGTCTTTGATAAAGACTAGATGATCATGTGTTAAGGACATTGTAGAGAGCATTGGATAAGATCATCTCTACTAGCTATTCCAATTCTGAAATTTTGACTATTTATAGAGAAACTTATTTCCTTCTGAACAAGTTCCCTTTGTTCTATAAAAAGATATAAATGCTAGACAGTTTTACCTTACATTGAGCTGAAATATACACTTCTGAAGCTTTCTTTCTATGACTTATCTACCTTCTAGGTCCAACTTTTATCTTCTTGAAGATCTCTATTCTATTTAAATCACAGATTCAGTCCTTAATAATAACTTTACTTCTATTCAGTCTAAAGTTGCATTTACTTGCCTAAGTGTTTTAATGAGGCATGTGTATATATGCATATGTGCATGTATACATAGATATAAATATACATCTTGGCAGTACTTCTTGCAATGAACTCTAACTGGTCAGTATCCTTACATTTGATCCATTATTCTAGCCTGCCAATATTTGTTTGAATCCCAGTTCTTTTAATCAGTATATTTATCCCATCCAATTTTATGTCATCTCAACATTTCATAAGCATTCCACATATTCCTTTGTCTAGGTTATAAAAAATCTCTGCCTATTTTCCAGTCATCTTATACATTATTCCCTAGAACATACTCTTTGATCCAGTCCTTGGTTTATTGGTTGCTCCACAAACAAGACACCCCATCTTTCAGCTTCAGGGATTCTCTCTGATTTCATGTCCAGAATACTCTTTTTTCCCTTGTTCCAACTATTGAATTTACTGACTTCCTTTAAGTTTTAATTAAAATCCAAATTTTCAACAGGACACCTCCCCCAACTCTTAATTCTAGTGGTTTTCCTATGTTAATTACTTCATATTTATCTTGTTTATAAGCTTGGTTTGCATGTATTTATTTGAATGTTGTCTCCCTCATTGGATTGTGAGCTCTTTGAGAACAAGAGTTTTCTTTTGCCACTTTTTGTATCCTTAGCACTTAGCACAATGTCTGGTACATAGTAGGTGATTAATAAATGTTTATTGGTTGATTGAATAATAGAGGATTATAATAGAGTATATCCTATATATAGTTACCTAATATGTACAAATACATGTATATATGTACACATATATATCACTTACATGAAGTCATTAAGCCATCTAGTCAAGAGTGAATAGATTTTGAGTTTCATCAGTAGAAGGAGTGCATATAGGCTTGTTAAATTGAAATGGATTCAATGAAGTTGCTATAAAAACAAATATTTCTTACCTATTAGAAAATCTCTAAAAGAAAAAAAATCTCTAAAATCTTTCATTCTAGCTACTTCCAACAGATATTCAATATAGATGTTCAATAGATAATAGATTTAATAGTGATAGATATCCAATAACTAACTTTTCTAAATAACTTCCAAAAGATTGCATTTCTGAAGGTACATTTAATGCTCCATTATTATTCATATAGTATAAACTAATAAGAATATGGATTGGCCTTTCATTAGAGGCAATGTCTATAATTTTATATTTTGCACAATGTGTTTGATTTCTTAGGAGATTATCCACTAGACTACTAATTTTATTCCTTAAAAATATTTTCTCAGGCCAATATATTGTCTCTAAAGTGCAAAAAGAAATATGTCTATTAAGTACACTCATGGATTGCTGGGTATTGATATGTTTTTGTTCAGATCTCTGAAACATCACTTGAAGTGTTTCTTCAATTTACTTTATAAATAACAATGCTTTTATTATCCGCAGAAGACCTCGAACTCCTAGTGACCTGCTGGCTCAGTTCCGTTATCCACGGGATCCCTTTACCATTGAAACTGCAAGAGCAGGAGAGATTTTTGAGCAAACACTTCAGCTGATCCAGGAGAACGTGAAGCAAGGGCTCACTGTTGATTTAGAGGACCAAGGTTAGATTTATGTGTTCACTTTGACATGTGTTACAAGTTGTTGTCATAAATCAAAATAGCAATGAATTTTCCCATTTTAAATCACCAGCATGTTTTAGAAACATTTTCCCCAAAAAACCAAACACTGAAGTGCAAGTGTTTATAGAAGTTAATACAAATGAAATGATAAGAGTATTTAATCAAACAAAGATCATTTTTGCTGTTGCTAATATTAGTTGGGCTTTGGCTAAGTCTGAATAAGCCATATGCTATATACATCCTCTATTCTAAGATCAATATAATATTGCTGTCTTCCTTCTAAGGAGTACTTCATTCTCAGGTTATTTCCCTTGTTTACTATTTAATCAGACAAATTGCTTATTGAGTCTTTAGCCATCTCCATCATCAATACTTATACATTCCCTCTTTCTTTTTTTATGTTTTTACAGCAATTCTTTTTATAAAATATCAGAAGTCTACTCAGTAAATGCTATGTGAAGATGCCACTCAAGTTTCTCAGGCATTTTACCTTTTTTCTTTGAAAGAAAATAGCATGTTTGTGAGTGTGACCTCTTATTATTATCAATAACACATTGCTTTTGATATTGCTGTAAAAGTAACTATCATGATCTCTTTCTCCCACCTTCTTAAGTTACTTCCTTTGGGGAAATAAACTGAGGTAGACCAAATTATCTTTTCCTTATGTTTTGGTATGTGTGCTTACACCAAAAATAAAGCAGAACAAAAAAAGAATGCAGTGTCTTCCTAGTAGTAAAAGTGACTCTGTTTTAGAATGGTTGTCTCCCTAAAGTTTATTAAAATTTATTTGGAATAGTTTTAAGAAATGGTTATAATAACCTCCATTTGAGACCCCTTTGAGGCCTGATTCTAACATGGAGATGAACTGAGTTCTTAAAGGCTATGCCAGTAGAATGCATCCAGTTGGAAAAATTTTGCGTATAGGCAGGACTGGTGATAGAGAATGTGTAGTTTGTCCTATGTTTGGGAAAGCCCCTCATCACAAACTTAGAGTATGAATATGGCAAGTCATAAAACAATCTCATAAGGTAGGGAGAATTTTACTGTGGTTTGGTCAAGGAAGGAATATTCATCTTTGTTGAATTGTAAACTTTTTAAAGCCCTGAAGAAGCTTGGTTGCAGAGAAAATAAGGATCATGTGATTTATGGATTGGAGCAATTTGGAAGCTCTGTAGGGAAAAATGTAAATCATGGCATCAGGATGTATAGCAAAATATTCAAAAATACTTGGGATAATATGAAGTCTGATATGGCATAATTTTACAAAATGAGACAATAATCATGAAAAGTAATTTAGATGTTTGAACATGAAATTATGTTCTGACCAGCTTGAAATAAATTAAATATAAAAATCCTTGACTTCAAACGCTTTAAAGTTAGTAATCCCAGTGTGAATAAAAATCCTCGAGATTCAGTTTTAGAAGGGCACATGAACAAAGAAAGGAGTAATTGAGGTTTTGACATATATTATGAATGTAATTAATAAAACATAATGATTATATGAGGTTGCAAATGTCCCTTATCTCCTTATGGGACTAAGCATAAGTCTTTGGTTTTCCTAAGTTGATCCTTAACCCTGACTCTGTCCCTGAGTCCTGAGGATAATTACCAGTCTCTTTATAAAAGAAGCCAGAGAAATTGAATCAACCTTTTTTTTTTTTTTTTTTTAATTAATCCTGTCCTGATTTCTTGATATCATATAGGCACTCTCTGGATTCTAGTCACTGTGGTAAACTTGGTAAACAGCCTTTGTGAGTGTGATAAACAGCAAGAACAATAATAATAATAATTAGTTGTCATTCTCTGATGGCCAAACTTAATGGATAAACTTCTTTGAATTTAGCTAAGTTGGCCCTTGATAACAGGCATACTTTAGAGTAGGACTTTTTTGAATATTTTGTCAGAAATTATATTCTAATCTTTACTAATGTTCATCTAATCAAATAGTCACTATCATTTATTAAATCACTACTACATATCAGACAATATGCTAAGCACTGGATATACACAGAAAGGCAACAGCACAACTCCTTCTATCAAGGAGCTCACAATCTAATAACTCCAAACAACAGGGACATGACTCAATCACTAAGAGATCTGACTTAGAAGGCACAAAAATTCAGGAAGACAGAGAATGGCTCTTTATCTTTTGAAAAAATAGCTAACTCCATTTCTACTAGTTTGTAATGTTGCTTATTTTTTTTTCAGATATCTGCTCTTTCTATGATTAGGATACTTCAATAGCTCTAGAAAGGAGAATTCTTATAGTTTTTAATCCTAATGACAGGCAAAATAGTTTACTTTTAAAACTTGCTCTATTCTTCCCCAAAATATGACTTTTATTAGCTCTGAAGTACTACATTCAAAGTGCATATTTCCATCTCTGTGAATGTTCACTGATTCAGAAACAGAAAAATATTTTCAGCTCGTCCCCAGGAATGATCATATAATAGAAACAACTTGAATCACAATCAAGATTCTCTTTACTCTCATATGAGAGGATATGCAATTATTAATGAATTACAGTGGAACACATGAAGCTTATTAGGTTATCTTCCAACAGTAAAACACTTAAATGCCATTTAGCTTTTTTTCTGATTTATTTGATGCATATGAAGTATTTTATCATGTGTCTCTATAGTAAGCCCTTGGTTCTTTGGAGAGGAATAAATCATTTTGGTGGTTTTTTTTTTTTTTTTTGCTTATTTTCATGGAAATTGAGAAGTAGACAAATACCAATAGTTGTATTCTGTATCAATAGGTGATAAAACATAGAATCTGATGTAATGTTCTTGAATTGTGAGGGTCTGTCTGCTCAATTATAATCCTTTTCTGGGAGGAGATCTGTAAAATCTTTTCCTCTGTGCGCAGGTTTCTTGGGAGCTCTGAATCTCCTCCAGCTCTTGTCCTTTCTCAAATCAGACTGGTCTCCTTTCAGCCTGCCTGGTGTTAAAACTCTATCCCAGAGTTGATTCTCCCAGACCCAATGCTGCCCTTCTTTTATCCTCCCAGAGAATGGGCGTGGGATAACGCAAGGGCTTCTGGGAAAAATTACTTCAACCAATGAACTTGCTCCTCTTAGAATTCCTAAGGTATAAACTCCCTTTAAAGGCTGGAACCAAAGGTCTGAGCCAGAGAACTGTGAAGTCAACCTGAGTTCTCACCTTGTAATTGTCCAGACAACCTGAATTCTCACCTTGTCACTGTCCAGACAACCTGAGTTCTCACCTGGTAATCCTAACAATCTAACTATATTATTTCCATTGCCCAAACCATATTAATGTTGTTAATAATGGTGATTCCTCTCCCTATCTTTTGGGAAACTTTTCTATTATATTATACTGTCAAGGGCGCCAACATCCTGAAATCGCTCAGGCCTGCATCTACTATGTCATACTTAATTCTTCACTCTTGCTTATCCGCATATTCAAACCATTGCCAAATCCTGTTGTTTTTACCTTTATAACATCTCTAATATGTACTCCCTTCTCTTTACTCAGATAATCAACATTTTAACTGAGCCCTTCACCTCTTCTCTGGTTTATTAAAATAGCTTCCTATCTCATTACATTACTTCAAGTCTTTTTCCACTGTAGTACATCTTCCACTCATCTGTGCTATCCTTCATTCAGTGGCCAAAGTGATTTTTTTCAAAATTAAGATTGGATCATATAACCCTTCTAACTTAGCAAAATACAATTGTTCCATATCACCTTTAGTATCAAATACAAAATTCTCTGTTCAATATTCAAAGTCTTTTATAACCCAGTGTCATCATACCCCTATAGTCTTTTTATACCTTATATAGTGCTCCACCCCATACTTTTTGATTCAGAGATGTTAGCATTTTTTTTTAATTCCTCTAATAAGATACTTCATCTCCTGACTAGTTGACCTCATGTTGGGGAATTCCTTTCCTCTTCATTTCTGCCTCTTGGCTTCTTTGGCTTCCTTGAAGTTCTAGTTAAAGTCTTACCTCCTACAGAACACCTTTTACAATCCATTTTAATTCTATTGCCTTCCCTAAGTTGATTATTTCCTATTTATATTGCATGTGTGTGTATGTATATATATCTATATCTATATCTATCTATCTATATCTATCTATCTATCTATCTATCTATCTATCTATCTATCTATCTATCTATCTGAACATTGTTATTTGCGTAGCTGTCTGCCTCATTAAGCTGTGAGTTCAAGACCAGGGGATGTTCTTTGACTTGATTTGTATCTCTGGTGCTTAGCATAGTGCCTGGCACAGAGTAGATATTTAATAAATGTGTATTGGCTGATTAACATTTCAGAGAATGCTATTATTCTTTTGCATGGGACTGTCATTCCTGGAAGATTTTCCTCCCCCCCCCCCCCTTCTCAGTTTATTTAGCTTTCTTCAAATTTTGCCTTCTGCCAGAGTACTTCCTCATTCATTCCAGATGCTAGTGCCTTTTCCCCTAGGTCTTTCTATCTTCTCTCTTTGTATGTACTTAGTTATTATTTACACTTGCCTCCCTTGCACAATGCATATTCTTTGAGGATAGAAACTAATTTTTTTTTTTTTTTTGTATTTCCAAGGCTTAGCCCAGGGCCTGGCACCTAATAACAGCCTCAAATCCATGTTGACTGACTAAATATAATGATTTCATTATTCCTTTTCATTTGGAACTCATTATATGTCCTCCTTAACGATGAAGTGTGTTACTATTTCCCTAGTCACCCACGTACTCAAATGGATAGTGATCCTTAAATCTTCCCCTTCTTCATTTCCCATCCCTGTATCTCAGTTGTCAAAGCTCAACAACTTTCTCTGAATAGCATTGTTGAATATTTCTGTTCACATTTTCACATATTTCTATTCACATACCCATAAGCATAACTCTGGCCCTCTTCTTCTCTCTCCTGGACAATTGTAATAACCTGCTGCTAGGTTTAACTATTTTAATTTTTTTCTTTCTCTCAGTGATCTTTTCTGTGACTATTGAGTTATATTCCTAAAGGATATGTCTCAATATGCTGCTTTTGTATAAAGAAATCTTTGGCAGCTTCTCACTGTCTCTAGGGAAGAAGCTTTCAAAGTATGCTCTAAAAGCAAGATTGTGATAAGGAGTTTGGGAGGGAACAGGCTATGTCATTGAAGTCAAAATTATTTTCATAATAATACTAAGAATCTTTCATTTATATTATTGTAAATATCAGTAGATGAAAAACAAAAACTCTTTGAGGAGTCCTCAGTAATTTTTAAGAGTATAAAGGAGATCATGAGACAAAGAAGTTTGAGAACCATCACATTGGGGTAAAATGCAAAATGGTCAACCAGTCCTTCAAAGTCTTCCACAGTTTGGCCACCATGTATCTTAGAAGACATTTCATGTTACTCTTCATGATTCTTGCAACCTCTGTTAGAACAAATTCACCTAATTAGAACCCTACCTTCCATTTCTGTGCCTTTGCATCATGCCCAACATACACTTCTTCCTTGTCTTGATATGGTGAGAAACACTAGCTTTCTTTAAGACTCAGCTCACATAACATGTACCAAGCATAGCATTTTCTGATAGCCTCAGTTATTCCTGCTCTTCCTTCAGAAAATTACATTACTCTTAATTCTTGGTACATGTTATAACAGCTGATACAATGTCAACTCTGTGAGAAGAGAATCTTTTTTGTTTCTCTCTTATACCTAGAGCCTTTCATAGAGTATAGGATCAATAAAAAATTGAATTGAATTTGAACCTAGCCTCCTTTTTTTTAACAATGAATTCTGTTGTCAGTGAATATGAGTTCATTCATATCAATTATATCATTCTTCTTTAAAAGTTTTATCTCTTTGGCTCAAAGAAATGTACCTGTTTATACCAAGAGATCTTGACTGCATTATCAGTGTCTTTGTTTGGAAGAGACATCTGGGGCTAGTCTTTTTACATTAGTTTTATAGACTCAGAGAACTTAAGTTATTTTTCTGTCAAAAGAGAGAAAATTAAAATGAAATCCAGTATTCAAACCTGTTTCCTCATTTATTGGAGGCAACTGAGTGGTTTTTGGACCTGGAGTCAGGCAGATCTGAGTTCAAATTCAGCCTCAAACACTTCTTAGCTGTGTGAGACTGGGCAAGTCACCTAACCTCTGTTTCAGCTTCTTCAATTGTAAAATGGGGATATTAATAGCATCTACTTCCCAGAGTTGTTGTGAGGATCAAATGAGTTAATATTTAAAAAATTCTTAGTGTGAGTGCCTGGTGCATACTTGGTACCTCATAAATGTTTGTCTATCACCTTCCTCACTTACCATACTGAAGTGGGTATGTGTTTATGTACTGTACACATACATTTTATATATACATATATATATATATATATGTATATGTATATATATATATGTAAGACATATATATATATATACACACACATATATACATGTGTGTATAAGTACACATATACTTATGCATATGCTTGCCTAAATCTTTCTAGCTTAATTACATGTATTTTATATATATCCTAAACAATTGCAAATGTTTGATGTGCATCCTAAAATTTCCTTAGATATAAAATTCCTATGGTTATAATTCATCTTCAAAATATCAGATATATTAATCCACTTGACTTATTTGAATCCAGCCTCACAATCCCCTCAGAAAAGTCTGATAGCTAAAAAATACCTGTTGTACAGTTATCCAACTTGTGATATGAAGTTGAATGGAAAACCTATAGAGCAGGCCTATCAGTAATATATATATAGCTGATATTGTTGGTCCTCTTTGAAAACTAAAGACAACAAACTAAACAACAATATGTATTTATTAGCATTTATGCTTGCTGTTATGTGTCAAAGAGTTACCTTTGAGCTTACCAATGAGTTGACTTTATTTCAAAAGAATTTCCTTTCTTTTGTCTATATCCTTAGCTTTTAGTTTTTTCTTAGAGTTTTATAGACCCCAATTGTCATTATTCGGTTGATTTTTATTCATTTCCAACTCTTTGTGACTCCACTTGGGATATGCTTGACAAAGATAGTGGCACAGTCATCTCTTTCTTCAGCTCATTTTGCAGATGAGGAAACTGAGTCAAACAGGAATAACCAACTTACCCATGTTTTAATAGCCACTAAGTGTCTGAGGCCAGTTAAATTCAGGAAAATGAAAATTTCTTGATTCTAAGCTTGTAAGTCTATCTCCTGCATTATTTAGTTGTCCTTAAACCCAGCTATTTATCTTCTAATTTTTATTTATTTAAATCACGTTCAATAGATTGTCTCTTTGGAATTATACCCTAGAGTTTCCTTTTATTTTGCCATTTTCCTTGAAGTTCTTATGTGCCTATGCATATATATACATACATACATACACACACACA
The DNA here is from genome assembly GCF_048593235.1 of Sminthopsis crassicaudata. NCBI lineage: Eukaryota > Metazoa > Chordata > Mammalia > Dasyuromorphia > Dasyuridae > Sminthopsis > Sminthopsis crassicaudata. The sequence continues at coordinate 256,918,933 of NC_133617.1, read as the reverse complement.
CACACACACACACACACACATATATATATATATATATATATAAACATGAATACATATATATTTTCAAATTGTATTTTCATCATTTCTATGGAGATCAATGAATCAGTCAAATAAATAAATAAATAGTCCTGAAGGTCTTAGTAGGTCTTAGGAACTGTTAGTCATCAGCAATTCAGAAACAAAAATTGAGACAGCCTTTAATGTTAAGAACAAAGAATACATAGATATGAAAATACAGGCAATATACAAAATAAATGAAGCTATTTTTCCAGGATTCAAACAATTGTGATAACCAGGAAAAGCCTCAAAAGAAATAGCTCATGAACTGAATGTTAAAGACATGATGAATTCTACATATCTACTCACTAATAAATGGGTTATTCATATATATATATATATATATATACATATATATTTATGTGTATTTCTAGTACCTGTATTATCTGTACATATCAAATTTTGATTATTTTAATTTTTAAATTATTTTAAACTATTTTATTAAAATTGTATTTCTTTATAATTACAAAATTTTGTATTATATGGATTTTTAATTATTTTACTATATGAATTAACATGATTTTGAGTATATCTCTTTTTAATTTCTAATCTATATTATTTAGCTGTTTAAGTTCCTTTGTATTATTTTGTTGCCCTTGAGAAAACCTGAAATAGCCTTTAATTTAATTTTTAGAGCTTTCATTGAAGTGTTTTCATAGAAATCAGGAAGTGAGAACATCTGTTAGCAAATACAAGAGCATTATTAAAGGCATTCTTATTAAAGCACAGAAGATAAGCCCTTACACACACACACACACACACACACACACACACACACACACACACACACACACACTCTCTCTCTCTCTCTTTCTCTCTCTCTCCCTCCCTCTCTCTCTCTCTCTCTCTCTCTCTCTCTCTCTCTCTGTTTCCTTAGTTTTTTTTTTTTTCCTTTGCTCAACTTTATGGATTGGATCTGTATAGAATTTTTAGTCAATGTACCCCTGAATTATGAATTTCCAATATACCCACACTATTACTTGTTTTCAGCATTTGATAAATTATCTTTCAAGCTATTTTTTAACTACTTTAATATTTTTCCACTGTTCTGTATTTCAGAATTTCGTTACAATGACTTGGTGTCTCCACACTACCTCAGCCTCATTGCCAACCTCTCTGGATGTACTGCCCACAGACGCTCTCCAAATTGCTCTGATATTTGTTTCCATCAAAAGTATAGAACCCATGATGGCACATGTAACAACTTACAGAATCCAATGTGGGGAGCTTCTATGACTGCTTTTGAACGTATCCTAAAACCTGTATATGAAAATGGCTTCAATTTGCCCCGGGGTGTCAGCCCAAATTCTTTTCCCAATAAGTATCCATTACCCCTCCCCAGGATTATATCCACAAAAATGATTGGGAGTGCAACCATTACCCCTGATGATCGATACACTCACATGTTGATGCAATGGGGCCAATTTTTAGACCATGACTTAGATCAAACAGTTCCTGCATTGAGTATGTCTCGTTTTTCTGATGGCCAGTCATGTAGCTCTGTGTGTACTAATGACCCTCCTTGTTTCCCCATCCTTGTCCCCCAGAATGATGCTCGGGTGACAAATTCACAATGTATGTTTTTTGTCCGTTCTAGCCCAGTTTGTGGCAGTGGTATGACCTCCTTGATGATGAGCTCAGTCTATGCAAGAGAACAGATTAACCAATTAACAGCCTATATTGATGCTTCTAATGTTTATGGAAGTTCTGACCGGGAATCAGAAGAGCTTAGGGATTTTACAAGTCAGAGAGGTCTGCTTAAGAAAGGGCTACTTATTCCCTCTTCTTCAAAGCACTTACTGCCATTTTCCACAGGCCCACCAACTGAATGTACACGGGATGAAAATGAAAGCCTAATTCCATGTTTCCTTGCTGGGGACCACAGAGCCAATGAGCAACTTGCTCTAACAGCCATGCATACTTTGTGGTTCCGAGAACACAATCGGATAGCCACAGAATTGTTTACACTGAATCCACACTGGGATGGAGATACAATTTATAATGAAGCCAGGAAAATTGTTGGTGCACAGATGCAACATATCACATACAGTCACTGGCTGCCCAAGATTCTTGGAGAGCATGGTATGAAGATGCTAGGTAATTATAAGGGGTACAACCCCAATGTGAATTCAGGAATTATTAATTCTTTTGCTACAGCAGCATTCAGATTTGGCCACACATTGATCAATTCGGTACTTTATCGTTTGAATGACTCCTTTGGTGAAATTCCTGAAGGTCATCTTCCTCTCCACAAGGCCTTCTTCTCACCTTTCAGGATAATTCAGGAAGGTGGCATTGATCCACTTCTCCGTGGGCTCTTTGGTGCTGCTGGAAAATTACGGGTGCCTTCTCAGCTTCTAAATTTAGAACTGACAGAGAAACTGTTTTCTATGGCACATTCTGTGGCTTTGGATTTAGCTGCCACCAATATCCAAAGGGGACGTGACCATGGAATCCCACCATATAATGACTTCAGGGTTTTCTGTAACTTAACTTCTGTTGAGAACTTTGAGGATCTTCATAATGAAATTAAAGACCCAAACATTCGAGAGCAACTGAAAAAGTAAGTATATTTATATACCACCAGAATTTATGTTACTTAATGAATGAAGGATATATTCTATATATAGAAATATGTTTCTTGGAGATGTCATTCATTGTCTTAATTTTATCAAAAATTTAGTCTTTCTGGAGATTCATGGTAGAGGAAGATTTTCATATTAGTGGAAAGATGTGTTAGGAAGCATGCTGGATTAGATAAGGCATTAATCTTGGAGTCAGTCAGGGTTACTTTCAAATTCTGCCTCAGTTGCCTACTAGGGATGACATTGAGAAATTACTTAGCCTTTCTGAGCCTAAGTTTACTCATCTGTAAAATTAGGGAGTTGAACTTAATATCTTTAAATCTCCTTTCTAGCTTTACAGGGTGTCAGTGATTATTAGAATGCTGCAGGATGATTTCAAAAATACCTTCAGACACTTATTACTTATGTGACCATGGACAAATTTCTTAACCCCTGTCTGCCTCAGTTTCCTTATCTGGAAAATAGGGTGATAATAATAGCATCTACCATATAGGGTTGTTGTAAAAATCAAACATTTGTAATTCATGTCACAAGATTCCAAGCCCTGAAAGTAAAGTACTCCTGGTGAAGAAGAAAAAGTAGTTTCTTTGAAGTTCAAGGACACCAATGCAAATTTTACCTCTGGGGATGAGTATCTATGTGAAATTGGGCAAATCACTTAATTTTCTTAGACGTCAGTTTGCTATCTATGAAATGGAGAGGTTGCTCTAAGTGACTCCTGAGCTCCCTTTTCTCTAAGCATCTTCTCTCTTCATAAACATATGTAGCTGTCATTGCATTACTTTATATCTACTCATTTTTTGACCAATATGGATAATTCATTTTCTTTTTTTTTTCTGAGGCAATTGGGGTTAAGAACATACAACTAGGAATTATTCAGTGTCTGAGGTTAGATTTGAACTCCGGTCTTTCTGACTTCAGGGCCAGTGCTCTATCCACTGTACCATCTATCTGCCCTTTATTTTCGAATTCATAGCAAAATTAGTGCTCTAGTAATCTTCTGGCAAGGAAAGGATATTTTATTCTCTTTCTATGACAGTCAAATCCTAACTTCTTTGAAAGAAGATGAATAGGACACCAGTTTTGTCATGAATAGTTTAAATGAACTGGTTTATCAAGTCCCATATTAAGAGTAGCCAGAATCATTAAGAACTCAAAGTTCTTTGAGTTATAAAGTCAAAATAATACTGTTCATAAAAATGACATTAGCAGATCCATGAGATATTCATTTGGAAAGATCAATTTGACTTCCCCTTTGCCTTGGTACAGGGTAATTACCTGGTAAAAATTTTGATGTTATAAGGATGAAACAATAACTTCTTTTTAAGCCCCTCTCTCTCCATTTCTTAAATCCTCTTCACACACATATGGTATGCCTAATACACAGAAGTAATTATCATTACTCCTCAAAAATATATCCTTTAATGGCCTTCCAATATAACACTAAATAAAAATCAAAATATTTAATTGGGTATTCAATGTCCTACCTAATCTGCCTTTTTGTATATTGTCATCATATTTATATTATACATCATCATATTCAGCTATTCTCTCAGTATTCTCTGAGTTTTCTCAACTGAGAACTTTTTCATGAATTATCCTATTCTTTCTTCCATCCAGAGAGATTTAAAGGGAACTGTAATTGTCAGAAATAAGGAATTTTAAATCTTGTTTCTGCCACTTATTAGATTTGTGACCATTAGACAAGTAAACTTAGCCTTCCTAAGCTGGTTTTCTCCAATGTAAAATAGATATAATGAAATGATATCTCTAGCTACCTTATAAGCCTATTGTGAAGATTTATTGAGATACATTAGTAAGCAATGTAATATGCAAATCTTAAAGTGCTATATAAGTGCTAGCTATTTTTTTCTTTCCCAAGTGATAATCTACTTGTCCTTCAAGGCTCAACCCAAATGCTACTTTGTTCATGGGGCCTTCTTAAGATACCCTTTCAAAAAAGATACCTTTTCTACTTGTCCTAAACTCTTGTTTTCTATTATAATGATGTGTTTGGTAGTCATATCACCCCCTACAATATTTGAAGCTTCTTGAGGATAAATGCTATATATATTGTTTATATTCACATATTATCCAGGGCATCAGGTGTAATAGTATTTTAATAAATAATTTTGAAGAATGAATTCCTGAGATAGCACTTTATCTTTTCCTTTTCTAAAATGACCCTTTAAAAGAAAAAAAATTCAAAACTCAGTTTAAAGTAAGCAGTTTATTTACTTATTTATTTATTTTAAGATTTTCAATATAGATTTAGCAGGAAACTACCTAATTGTAAGGTAAGAGTTTAAATAACTCTACCCTATTTAATCTCATTACCTTTATCATTTGGGAATGCAGCTCAATCAAATCTTTAAATAAGGTGTGAGCTGGATAAGAATAAGGCCCGGAAATTTCAATTAAGTATGAGTATAATTAAGTATAAGTCTAAGTCTCTTTAGTCTCACTTACGGGCTTTGTACAAAACCAATGACCTCCTTTGGGATTAGGGATTGAACCAAGTGGTAACTAGGAGAGAATCATTCCAGCCAAGGCTTGAGAAGGAATTAGGATAAAACTTGATCTTGATCTCAGTCTTACTGCTACTCTTGACCAGATAAAGAGCTCGTATATTTGAGAGGATCAAAGCAAGTTGATTTTTTTTTTTTAATTGTTGCTGTTCTAGTAATCTTTGCAGGTTCAATGGCCATTGGTGTTAATGTCAGTTTCAGGATCTAAGGATAGACTAATGAAATGAGGAAAGGCAGATTCAAGGAAGAAAAATAATACCACAACTAGGAAGAACATTTTGCAAAGTCCAGCAAAAGTTCAAGGAGCTCAATTATGTTTTTGCTATGTGATTTTAATGTGGCTTAGTAATTTATGACAGAAAAACTGGATGATTCTTAAGTACCACCAATGTATATGCCATGTTCAATTGCCTACTGAGAATGTCCAGAAGTTTTTGGGCATAGTGTGAGATCTTGTATCTTTTACACTCTTTTTAATATGTATAATATTCAACTGTATAAATGTATAATAAATGCATTTAAGAAAAAACAAGCCACTCTAGATTAGGATTTAAAGTATCTAGAGGTTATTAACATGTAATCTACCTGGATGCTTTGCAGAGAGTTTATCCTCAGTGCCGCACATCTGTGGCACTCTTCCTTGGAAGTTTATTCATTCATTAAGCAAATAACTTTAAAATTGTTTCCAAATTCAAAGCCATTGAAAACAGAAAAGTTCCCTATGAATTTACCTTGTTATATAAGAAGACAACATTTTAAACTGCTAATCTTCTTTATATAATTTCCATTCAGACTTTCAGTTATAAAAGGCTGTCTTGGATGAACTGTAAGCATACCTCACTTACTTCCAGTAGCTTAGTCCCATTGGCTAACTGGAGTAAATCTCTTTTCCAAGTTAGAAGGCACCTACATTTCCTTGACAACTACTATATTCATAAAGGTTTTTCTATTTACTATTTTAATGTACTTTGCATCCCAGCAGTGAAGGCTTTTGAAACCCAAATACTTGTTCATTTTTCCTGCTTATCCTGATGCATAGCATCATTACAAAAGAAGAGATGTTTATTCTTAGTGTGGAGCAGTTTATAGGGGAAAAAATATAGTAAGGCTCAGGACAGAGAAACTAGATAGTTTCTCAGATCCTCCTGTTCCAAGGTTTGAAGAAAAGCTTCCTTAACATTGTTTGAAGTGGATTCCTAGAATGTCATCCAAAGGTATAGCCTATGTAAATTCAAAAATATATTTCTGAACTAAATAGGAATTAGAAAAAAATACATTTTTACATCTCTATTGCTGATTTCATTTTATTAATAAAACATAATACTGGAAACATTGTCAGAAGATCTGAATTCTAGTCCCAAATCTTCTACTAATTGGCTCTTTGACTTCAAATAGGTCATTTAACTATATGCCTCAATTTTCTCATTGGTAATAGAAGGATATTGAGCTACATTGGGGATTCTTAACCTATGTTTTATGTCATAGATTCCTTTTATAATCCAATTAAATCTATGTTTAAAATAACATTTAAAATATATTAAATAGAATGTATATGCTCAGTAAGAAAGCTAATTATAGTTATGTCTTCTACATCATTACTTTCTCCATCATGGTTTTGATATATCATGATGGGTCAGCATATGAAATTAAATGGGAATTTTTTGGGAGTTTTGTGGAAGCTACAGATAACAATTAAAGGCCAGGAGGCAACACAAAACCACTTAATAAATGCTTCAAGACTGACTAACTATTCCTTCAGTGGCACAAATAACAACCAATGCATGCCTTTTATCCTTTGTAAATCTTATCTATTGATATCTATCCCTAGTTACCATAGAGGGACTATGAAATGAGTTGTAGGACTTCTTTCATATTCTAATATTTCTTTAGAACCACTGTTAAAACTTCAATTATCCATTTCTTATTCATGTATATGTATTCTTATGTACCCTTGCTGTATGATGAGTCCACCTACTTTTTCAGTCATGCATTTCCAATCATCTGTGTGGCAATTTGCTTAGATTTATTATATTTCCTCACCTATAATATGGGAAGAACCCACTTCAAAAAGTTGTTATGGAGCACAAGGGAAATCTCATGATGTAAAGTGCTTTACATACCTTAAAGTGTTTCTAAAGACCATTTTTTGGGTTAATATCATTCCACACAAGTCATCATGGATAAAATATTAATTTATATTTAGCCACTATTTATATATTCATTACCCTTTATATCATTTGTCATTTTTATTCTTTAGAGGTTATAATGATTCATAATACCCAGCCATATAGCATTACCAGGAGAATTATCAATGTCAAATCAACTGGTTATTTAATCACAAAGCCAGACTTTTGAAAGTAACGTGCAATTTCCCATATTCAAACCAACTTTATATAAATAGAATCAAATATTCTTTAAAATAGCAATCTCAAAAAAAAAAAAATAAAATAAAATAAAATAGCAATCTCTAAACTAGAACATATGGTTTAACCACAAATTAGATGTGTATATTCTCTAAGTTCTCTAAGTTGTGGGCCTGGTTCACTGGCCACTTGTAATGTCTCTCTCTCTCTCTCTCTTTATATATATATGAAATAACTCAATAGCTTACTTATTAAAATGCATGTCATAGTTGGAAGGCTAGGCATTTTTCATCTATTTGATTTCTTTATGGTTAGGATGATGGCTTTTGAGTGTCCAGGCACATCAGTAGGAAGATGTAATATTTTGGATCTTGATGCAGTCAACACTATGCCATCTATAAGTAGAGCATCAGAAGCACCTTCTCATTTATAAGAACTCTCTTGTCCCTTTGGATTTTATACAGAATATGGTCTATACATATTTCCCTGTTTTACTCCAAGTTTAACATTAATAATCAAAATAATTTCTCCATTCTTTCACCTCCTGAAAAAAAAAATAATGATGAAAACAGAGGCAATTATTTTCATGCACACCTTTTTGCCTATGGCCACCATAAGCTCTCCTCTAAATGGCTAAGAAAGGAGTTGCTAGATTTGACCTCCTTGTGAGCCTGAAAGCACAATAAACATTATTTAATAGAGGAGAGCTTGTGAGCTGTAATTTCATTAATCTACAACTCATTTATCTCTTCTCTTTTCATTGATAGCAAGAATGTCATTGTTAAAGATCTGGCCTTCTTCAGGTTACCACCTTGTTGATCCTTGTTCAAAGATTTACCATTTAGGGTAACAAGACACTGAATCATTTATAACAATCTAAAATGTGTGGATTTTTAGTAACCTTTGCCAAATGTTCCACTACTTTGCCTCTTTTACTAAGAAAGCAGAAAGGCAGTACAGGACTTTGTATATTTCTTTATTTGACATGTTTAAATGGTATAATATTTTATCACATTGATACTATATCTGCTAATGATAAGGCTATCCATATTTACCTAATTTGACTAATCTATCATTTCATTATAGTCCATCATTGACATATAGTTAAAATCTTTTTTTTTTTTAATCTTCTTCAAATCTTTCAAAGTTTATACTCTGCCTTTGCATAATCTTCAAGAATTCTTAGTTACGCCCTTCCATGATGAACCATTAATCTTTTGTGGAACATTAAGTATTATTTTTAGCAGAAAAGAAATGAAAGAGAAAGAAAATAAGATATAGAGAATTAAAAAAAGGAGGATGAGAACTAAGGAAAATAAAAAAGAAAAGGGTAGAAATACAGGAAATCTTGGATTTGGATAAAAATAACAAAATGAGGGAAACTGACATATAGTTAAAATCTTTTTGGCTTGTTTAAATCATCCAGAGTTTATGCTCTGCTTATTATAGCCTTTAAGAACTCATAGCTATCCCCTTTCATGATTAACCATTAAACTTTTGTGGATAATTATTGAACATTTTTTTTTAACAGAACAGAATAATTTCCAGGCTAGAACATATTACTTAGCTTCAAATTACCCTTGTTTTCTGATATTCTTTTTTATATTACCTTAATCAATTACAATCTATTAGACTACCTTGTTAATATGAAGGCAGTAATCACTCCAAGACAATGATAGTACAGTGGAAAAAAATGTAGTTCTGGCATTGGAGGATTTGGGTGCAAATCAATTAAAACATTTATGGCACTGAGCAATCCTCATTTTGGCAAATTGCTTCTTCTCTACAGTGGCCTCTCTTAGCACATATGTATAATAAATGTGTATGTGTAAACACATATTGATGTGTATGATAAAAGGGTATATTTCTAAGGGTGCTATGATTCTACATTTTGTTAATGTTCAGTTGTTAACTATACAAATCTATTTTTTTTTTAATTCTGCAAATTCCAGTTTCTTCCAGACTTTAGAATTATTTCATCACAATGGAAAACATTTATTTAAATATCAAAAATAACCAAAGACTATCTTGATATCTCTCCTCCATTTTCTGAAGCTGGTTGTAATACTTCCATGTCTTAATAAAATGTTTCATGGGTTTCTATGACCAAAGGAAATGTAATAGCTGCTAGCAATTACCTTGTTGATGAGCAATTTTGTATTTGTTAAGAATGGCTCCATATGATGATTGATTGGTAAACTTGTATTCATCATTTTTCTATGTTAGTCAGATCTGCCATAGATAGCATTACGCTGGAATAATTTTTGAGAACCCAGGTTCATTTCCATACTTAAAGAGGTTTGAAAGCAACTAGAGAAACATTGATTGATTTAATAATGTCTATTTGGTTCTCATAAGTTTTTAGTTACATACCCAATTGCTTAAATACATATATTTTGTGTTTTGAAAGTTCTAGTTTTAATTAGTCGTACATTGAAGTGAGCATTGTATTTTATTAAGTGATGATACATTTTTCAAGGGTTTCAAATAAAGCTGTGCCTTTTAGAATTTAAAAAAGATGAAATAAAATATACTTTGTGGTGACTCTCATATTTTTCTCTCTTTTTAGTTTAGAATTCTTTTGATATTTTTTAGTTTCTCTTTTTCTTTATCAATATTTTTTTTTGTCTTTTATTCTTTCTTTTTACTTATTTTCCTCTTTTCTTCCTTCATTTGTTTTGCTTCATCTAATATTCTCCTCCTCTTTTAGTCATACTTTTCATCATCTATATTTATACTTCATTTTTCTTTCATGTTTTCCCATTCTTTTGCATCCATTCTCAATTAATCAACAAGCATTTCTTACAAATGTGCCATATGCTGTGTTCCATTTTCTCTTTATTCAACCTCTTTTTAGTTGTATTAATTCAGGTATACAACTCCTGTTTTCTTTTGGGATACATTAATTTTTTCACCTTATATTTTCTAAGCAATTTATCTTCTCCTATTGACTACTTTCATAATAAATTACTTTGGTCATATTTGTTAAATCAGATTTTCATGTAAGGCATATGTTATTTAACTCACTGTTACATAAAGGGCCCATTTATCCTAGAGGTTTATTTCATCATTTTATTCAATATTATTACTAGGTTCTATCATATTATGAGCACTTTACAATTTGGAGAATTTAAACAATGGTAATTTCCTCAATTAATGAAGTTAAAGATCCTGATGCTTCTCATCAATAAATCTGGTATAGTACAGGATCTTTAGAATTCCATTTTAAGAAGCCAAATGCTGAAGTGATTTATAACTTTGTAACTTAAAGGGAGTAATTTATTGTTATGAAAAAGCAGATAGCAGAGATATAGTAAATTTTTTGAAAAATTATCAAGTAACATCAACAAGCATTTTATTAAATGCTCATTGTGTCAAGAACTATTCTAAATGAGGAAAACAGAAAAAAACAAACAGAAAGAAATATGGTCCTTGTCTTTGAGAAGTTTATATTCTAGAGTAAAAAGATATCTCTTTCAGTATGGCATAAAAGTTAAGTACTCTTAATACCAAGGAATGAAAAAGAAGCAATAAAAATAAAATTGGTGTGTCATATTTAAAATAAGGCAAGCATTTATCTCAGAGAAGGCTAAATATTCAAAAATTGAAGATCATTTAGCACAGCTACATATTTCAATATGAAGAGGGGACAAAGCCTAAGTAAAACAGTTCTATCAGAACTATTAGTCATATATGTAAACTGTTGGAATCCAACTTTTTTGAATTCTAAGTCACAGTTTATATGGAACCTTTAAAAAGTAATCACTATATAATAAAATACAATGCTTAATTCAATTTAAGACCAATTAGAACTAGAATTCACTATTTTGAATTAAAATATTTTTAAATACACATTGCTTTATGAATCATATTGGGAGAGAAAAATCAGAGAAAAGGGAAAAAACCATGGCAGAGAAAAAAAAAAAAAAAAGAGAGAAAAGAGAAGTGAACATAGCATGTGTTGATTTACATTAAATCTCTATAGTTCTTTTTCTGGATGCATGTGGCATGTTCTGTCCAAAGTGTATTGGGATTCTTTTTGGATCACAGAACCACTAAGAAGAACCAAGTCTTTCATATTTGATCATCACACATTCTTGCTTTTATTGTGTACAATGTATTCCTGGCTTTGCTGTTTCACTCAGTATCAGTTTGTGTAAATCTTTCCAGAACTTACTAAAATCAGTTTGTTCATCATTTTTTATAAAACCATAATATCCCACTACCTTCATATACCACAGCTTATTCAGCCATTCCCCAATTGATGGGCATCTACTCATTTTCCAATTCTTTGTTACCACAAAAAGAGTTGTTACAAACATTTTTGCACCTATGGCTTCTTTTCCCTGCTTTATGATTTCCTTGGGATACAGACCCAATAGTGGTACTGCTGGGTCAAAAGGCATGCATGGCTTGGGCATAGTTTTAGACTGCTTTTCAGAATGGTTGAATCATTTCCACACCTTCACCAACCTTGTTTCAGTGTCCCAGTTTTCCCACATCCTCGCCAACATTTATCATTATCTTTTCCTGAAATTTTAGACAATCTGAGAGGTGTTAGGTTGTACCTCAGAGTTGTTTTAATTTTCCTTTTTTTAAATCAATAGTAATTTGGAACATTTTAAAAATTCATTTTCATAAGAATTTTTTCATATTCATAGATAGATTTAATTTTATCATCTGAAAATTGTTTCTTCATATCCTTTGATCATTTATAATTGGGGAATGATTTGTATTCTTATAAATTTGAGATAGTTCTTGATATATTTCAAAAATGAGACCTTTATCAAAAACACTAGCTGCAAAGATTTTTTTCTCAGCTTTGTACTTTCTTTTTAATCTTATGTCTGTTGGGTTTATTTGTGTAAAATCTTTTTAATTTAATGTAATCAAAGTTGACCATTTTGTCTTTCATAATGTTCTCTAATTGTTCTTTGGTCATTAATTCCTCCCTTCTCCAAAGATCTGATAGGTACTATCCCTTGCTCTCCTAATTAGTTTATGATATCATCCTTTATGCCTAAATTATGTATCACTTTTTATCTTATTTTGGCACAAAGTGTGAGATATAGATCTATATTGAGTTTCTGACATATTGTTTTCCAGTTTTCCTAGCAATTTTTGTCAAATGAACTAGAATTCTTGGGGCAGCTAGGTGGCGCAGTGGATAGAGTACCAGCCTTGAATTCAGGAGGACCCGAGTTCAAATTTGGTCTCACACACTTAACACTTCCTAGCTGTGTGACCCTGGGCAAGTCACTTAACCCCAGCCAAAAAAAAAAAAAAAAAAAAGAACTAGAATTCTTTAAGTCATTTGAATATCATTAGATAACAGCAGTTAAAATATGTTTTTATACATCCTGCATAACTGTTCTCTTCTTAGATTTCTAAAGAAAGATTGACCAATTTTATAATTAACAAAAAAAGAAGTAAGAAAATCATGGATTTGGATCAAAATATCAGAATAAGGGAAAACATGAGGGTTATAATATGTAACTCCATTCTGTCATTAAATGAAGTCTTTTCCTCAAGTACAATACATTATGCCTTCCCCCTCTTTTGACATTTAGGTATAATTAGATATAGTAATTATATATTAAATAATAAGGAAATATCGCAATGGAGTTGTTACTGGATAAATTAATAGACAAATCTCTTATTGCTATTAAGATTTGTATGTGAGATTCCTCAACTACTTAGGACCAAACTCCATCTCAATTACTCCCTCAGCTAGCTTCTTTTAATTGTATTCCAATAGTTCACATGTATGACTAATACCTTTGGTAGACCTGACCCTCTTAGAATTCATGCTCTCTTATTATTGAAATATATAGCTTCCTAGTAACTGATTTTCAGCTTTTGAACATTTAGCCTTTTCTGAGATTTCATATTATTTTAAATGTGACATATTAATTTTAATTTTATTGCTTTTTTTTCATTCCTTGGGATTAAGAGCACCTAACTTTTATGCTATACCCGACATCTTTTTCCTCTAGGATGTACACTTCTTGAACACATATTTGTTTCTGCTTGTTTTTCTATTCTCCTTGTTCACAACAGTGTCTTTTACATAGTAAGCACTTAATGAATGTCTATTGATTTTACATGACACCTTTTTAAAAAATTATAACTACATTTTCTGCTCTTTCATAGTAATAACTTATTCCCTTTAAGTCACAAATTTGTAAATCACTTCTTCATTTGGCTTCTTAAAATGGAATTCTAAAGATCCTAATTCTATCCTAGATTTTTAGGTATATTAGAGGAAGCATCAAGACCTTTAACTTCTTTGGTTGAGGAAATTACCATTGTTTAAATTCTCCCCACTGACACAAGTCAACAGCTCATCTGTAATTTATATCTTAGAGAGTTTTCTAGGTCACTGTCCATTTTTATGGATTTCTTATGGTCAGAGGATTCATGTATGTTTGAAGCAGAATCTAAATGGGTACCAAAAGATGACCAATGTTAATTTTTCCAGATTCTATATCAGGTTTATGTTATGATTAGAAAGAACACATGGAAATTTGCATGCGTCTATGTCTATTTAAATACTGTCTAATGTAACCACAGGTAATTATTATTTGTAGGTGTAATTTTTAAATTAAGAGTTTATAATTGTACATTTGTAGTCTTTAAACTTTTTTGATAAAAATTAGAATTTTTTATTTTAGTTTTATTTTTTAGTTTAGTTTTTTCATGTGCTCATTAAAATCATTCTCATTCATCAGAGGTATCAAATGAAGAATAATGAGAAGGGCAAAATAATGATTAATCATTATCTTAGAACATTATTTAAATAATACTGTCTTTAAATAAACTCTAGATAGAGTACAGTTTTCAAAGATATACCATAGTTCATATGAATATATAGGATTTTTTTTCATTTAAATATTCTAGATGAATGTCAGAACTTTGGGGTCTAATTGCATCCTTCCTCTTTAGTATGACTCTAATAGACTTGCAATGTAAAAGAAACATAACATTCTTTTATGATTCATTCTAATTTATCACAGTGCCTAGGCATAGCACTCTTAGTCACCTTTGAATTATGGAACCTAACATTTCAAAATGCCCTCAGAGAGCAAAATCTGCCTAAAGTGTAGCCATATTTTATCTCTTAGTCTTTAAAGAAATGATGGATTTGGCCAGTTTCAATAACTCTTTGGCATAGCTGGTTGGGTTTTAGTGACAGTAGAAAGATTGTTTTTTGACATGCATCTTTTCTAGTACCTGATGATGTTGAAAAGCAGCAATTTAATGATTGAGAGATTATTTCTCAGAAAACTTCATCCAGAAAAAAAAGACAAGGCTTATACTAGATATTGCAGCATCTGGTATGATCACATACTAGTTGTTCATTTATCTAGTTACCTATTATTAACACTGTTTCTATTGCTTCATAATCTAGTATAAGCATTAAAATTAAATGAAAGATTTGTCTACATACTGCTGTAGATGGAAGGAACATATGTTTGTATAATGTGAAGGTCCGGGATAGCTCCTCTGAAGGGCTCAGAATAAGTCCTGGCTCCATGTTGGGCACCAAATTGTCAAGTTCCTGTTGTCTCTTCAATTATAATCCTTCTCTGGGAGGAGATCTCTTTTCTGTATAATCTTTTCCTCTGTGAGCAGGTTTCTTGAGAGGCTTCTGGAGCCTCCAGCCAGAGCAAAGGTAGAATCTTGAATCCTCTTCTTCCTGAATCCTGGCTCTGAATCTCCTCCAGCTCTTGTCCTTCCCCAATCCAGATTGCTTGTCCAGGCCCAATGTTGTCTCTTTTTATCTTCCCAGAGAATGGGCATGTGAGAACTCAGGGGCTTGTGGGAAAATACTTCAACCAATGAACTTGCTCCTTTTTTTTTTTTTTTTTAACTTGCAAGATTGTTTAAGGCCAATTGAATTATGTTGTATATATAGAATGCTTCTGTGGAAATTGAATGAGGACCTCTATCATTGTAGTTTTCACAGAGTTGTTCTCCCACAAGTTTCCACTTATCTGCATTTAGTTCTTCTTCCTCTAAGAATGAAGGGAATGTGCTTTTTAATGTGCCCAAGAGTTTAGCAATCTATACCCAGGTTACAAGTAAACTCTGCTCCTCAATTATCTTAATTATACTTTTTCTAGCACCACTCCTGGGTAAGGCTGGAGCTGAGGCTAGAGCTGGGGCTGGGGCTAGGGCTGAGTTGGCTGAGGTTGAGGATGTCTTTAGCTAACATCTGCCCCATTTCAGCTATAAGAGATTGCTGTTTTAGCCCTTAATAAGGTAAGTTCCGTATTTGTCTATTAGAATATCCACCTAATCTCCTGGTCACTGGAGGACTTCAATGGAGGTAGGGTGTCTGTTCCTCTTCAAGTGCCAAAATGTGAAGGTCCGGTCTAGCTCCAATGAAGGGCTCAGAATCAGTCCTTGTCAGGATAAGCAAGAGTCCTTGCCCCACATTGTGGGCGCCAAATTGTGAAGGTCCAGGATAGCTCCTCTGAAAGGCTCAGAATAAGTCCTGGCCCCACATTGGGCGCCAAATTGTCAAGTTCCTGTTGTCTCTTCAATTATAATCCTTCTCTGGGAGGAGATCTCTTTTCTGTATAATCTTTTCCTCTGTGAGTAGGTTTCTTGAGAGGCTTCTGGAGCCTCCAGCCAGAGCAAAGGTAGAATCTTGAATCCTCTTTTTCCTGAATCCTGGCTCTGAATCTCCTCCAGCTCTTGTCCTTCCCCAATCCAGACTGCTTGTCCAGGCCCAATGTTGTCTCTTTTTATCCTCCCAGAGAATGGGCATGTGAGAACTCAGGGGCTTGTGGGAAATACTTACAGCCAATGAATTTGCTCTTTTAATGGTTGTGTAGACTCCTTTTAAAGGTATAAACTCCTTTAAATATGTAAACTCCTCCTCAGAAGTCCAAAGGTGTAAACTCCCTTCAAAGGCCTGAACCAAAGGTGTGAATTCTGAGCCAGAGAATTGTTTAGACAACCTGAGTTCTCACCTTGTAATTCTAACTATACTAGAAGAAATTCTAATTTCTATCTGGCCTAATGCTTTATAGCACATCACTGTACTATTACTCATTATCATTTACTAAGTAATCTCGGGAAACCTTGATAGATTGGGTGAAGTTCAGCAATACAGTGTCTTTCTCTTTCAATTTACCTATATGGATCATAGGAGCTGGAGGAGACCTTTGAAATTATGTATTTCAGAACACTTATAGATAATTAGAAATTCCTAGATAATTTAAGTGACTTGTTCATAAATTGTTCATAAGTACTGTTTACAAATATCATATTAATGATGGTATCCAATATAGCTTTCTCTTATTTTTTTCAATACAGTGCAGGACACCATTATGTTGTGTTTTTTTTTTTTTTTTCTTTTTTTAAATTTTTTGCTGAGGCAATTAGAATCAAGTGACCTGCCCAGTGTCACATAGCTAGGAAGTGTTAAGTGTCTGAACTCAGATTTGAGCTCAGATCCTCCTGACTTCAGGGCTGCTGCTCTATCCACTGTACCATCTAGCTGCCCTCATTATTATGTTCTTAATTCATTCTTATTTCTTGATTTACTGACAGTGTTAAGATGATATAAAATAATAGAAAAGCAGCGGACTAGAAAGCAAAAAATCTTCATCCTAGTCTTAGGGTCTTTGCCTCACTGTTTACTTGAAAGCAAATTAAAAAGCTTTCCTGGGCATCAATTTCATTCAAGCAATTGCCTTCCAAGTTGATGGTTTGGGAAATTTCCATATGTCCTTTCAGTACTTTTGAAGTTATTAAATTGAAAATATACATGGACTCCTTAAAACTATTGTGCAGGGCAAACTAATACTGTAATAGGGGTTAGTAATATGGGTTACAGTGATTCCTTTTGGGGATATATTTGAAGCAATCTCTGAACTTGGAATTTAAATAATCTTTTGATAACTATATTTCAATCTAATTGGTTTCCTTTGTAATTATATATATTTTATTGTGTACATTTAAAAACTTTTTCTGAAAAGGATTCTGTAGGCTTTATTAAAATGACAAAAGAGATCATGACACATTAAATAATTTAAGAACCTCTGCCCTTCAAATACTAGGCCTGATAAATCTGGGAAAGCTTTAAGTATGGCTCCAGTGATAAATTATATGTATGACACAAGAGGATAAAACTTCCTAAATTGGGAGAAGCACCATGTTAGTTGCATAATGACAATTTTTTTTTGGCCACTATATTTAATCAAGTTCCCTATTAAGTTTTGGTAGTGTTGTGATATATATTGGCACAAGAGAGTGGTTTGTGTCAGTGAAATCATGAATTTTTAAATCAACCAATCAACAAGAATTTTTTAATAAAGTGTAAAAAATGTTTTGATGTCTTTTAAAATAATTTTATTTCTACCAATTATATTTTAAAACAATTTTAAATATTTAAAAAAATTTGTGTTCGAAATTCTTTCTCTTCTATCTATCCCCTTTTCTCTTCCTGAAACATTAAGTTACCAGATATCAGTTATACATATGCAGTAATATAAAACATTTCCAAATTAGTTATGTTATATATAGGAAGACTCAAAAAAAAAAAAAAAAGAAAAGAAAAAGAATTAAAAAGTAGGAAAATAGCAAGCTTCAGTCTGTATTCAAACTATATCAATTCTTAATCTGGAGGTGGATATTATGCTTTATCATTAGCCCTTTGGGATTGTCTTGGATTATTATAATGCTGAGAATACTCAAATAACTCACAGTTCTTCATCACACAACATTATATAACCGTCTATAATGTTTTGGTTCTGCTCACCTTGCTCTGCATCAGTTAGGGTAACTGTCTCCAGATTTTTCTGAAATTATCCTGTTTGTCATTTCTTATAGCATAATAGCATTCTATTATAATTGTATTCCACAGCTTCAGCAAGCATTTATTAAGTGATATGCTCAATTTTATAAAAAAATAAACTTGTTACCATAGCTTTATTGAATATACACATTGATTCAACTAAATTCAGTTTTTTTAAAATATGAATTTATCAAAATAGCTGATGTTTTTCTTAAAGATGACAAATAACCAACATCACTGATTTATTCCACTTTCTCATCCAATTGTTTTAGTGCTTCATAGGCACAAATGTTAACATTTTCTCTTTGATTGAAGTCATAATTTCACACATTGCACTGAGTTAAAATAGAAGTTGTTTGGGTCGAAATAGTTGCTTCATATTTACAAAAATAAACTGTGGGTTTATATAGTTCATAAAATTACATTAAGATCATACTCTTTTATTTTCATGTAAAGATAATTTAAATTGAAAATTAAAAATAAAATATGATAGCAGCTTTAATATTTTTTATTCTCATTTCATCTTTTGGGAGGAGTCCATTGTGTTCTAACAATCCAGCAAAAAAAAATAAGTTTCTGTTTAATTAGGCACTGGGGACTCAGACAGAAGAGGAGGTTCTCTTTGACAAAACTTCAGAATTACAACTTCTAACCCAAAGAGTAGCACAAATAATAGATGAAGGTATGAAATCTGCCAAAAGCTCAAATATGAGAAATGCCATATTTATATAGCCTATAAAATGTTTTTTTTAAAAAAAGTTGTTTTCAGAGATGCTCATTTAAGTATCAAGTGAAACGAAATATACCAGCAAGTAATTGTTACTAACAAATTGGACATTAAGCAATTATATTTACTATTTGATTGTTTTAAATGGGCACACCACAATGAAATTCAATGAGTGATGACATTTATTATATTCATCTTTGAAGAAAATGTTAAGTATTTGAAATCAGTGTTCTCTCTCTCCAGAAAGTTATTATTTTGGAGCTTTATTCATGCATTTATGCATTTATCTATTTATTAATTTATTTCAGCAAGCACAATTTTTCTTTGTGATTTGATAATTTTCAGAGTAAAAAAAAAAATGAGGTCTAGACTCCTATATTCCATCATTTACATAGGCATTTCTTTGTGAACTAATCATGATCTGCTTAGAGTAAATTTGAAATTTAGGTTGATAAGGCTCTCTTGCTTTCTTATTGAATGTCATTTCTCAAACTAATGAAACTGAATTTGTCATAATGATTAATTTAACCTAGCATAATAATTGTCTTACTAGATTTGACCTAGCTCCTGAATTCAGCCACCTATTAGGGCATTTTGACTTTGATTTGGGCACCATGGCATTTTCAAAAAGATAGACATACCTCTCTGAATGTCCCTTATTTCTCTCACTAATAAATTATGCATCTATTATGGAAAAATTTAGTTAAACTCTTCTTAGACCTATTTATATCATCAGCCTTTACCACCTTTTCATGTAATTAGCATCTTGAGTGTACTACCAGCTATGTAAAATACTGCTGATTTTTATTTCTCCTTAAATACTTCTCAAACTTTGCTGCAGGCTTCTAGGTTTTAGAATTTTTTGAAGTTCATATTTGCCTTATCCATAATGTTTGTGTTTCTTACATATTTCAAATACTTTTTTCACAGTCTTCTTTTGAAATTAACTATTTAAAACAAATGATTCTTAAAAGATTTAAAACAATGTATACTATAAAGTCCATAATTAATTTTTTATTTCTCTTTCTCAAAACTTGATTGTCTTAAAAAATCAAAGTATATAAAGAAATACAAACGAATTTTTTGCCAGCCTGTGGTTGGAAAGCAAATATGCTTTTGAGATGAGGGTTTTTACTCTCCAATAAAAATGAATGAGAGAAAGAGAATTATGAATACCTTGTGCTAGTCACCAGAAGAGAAATGTTACTGAATAATAAAAGAGAAAATCAACAAAGAGAGAACTGCACAACTCTTGTGATATCATTTGTGGTGCAGTTTTCTCTCTTTCTTGTTATCTTTTTATGTTTATTGATTTAAAACTAAATAAAAAATTTAAAAATTTAGAAAAATAAAGACAGAAATGGAAAACAAAATGAAATAAAACATTATCATGTATCTATCAGAACATCAGGAAAGATTCAAAATATGTAAGAAAAATTTTCCATTTCAAGAGAATATATATAATAATAGAAGAGTTTGTATATTCATAACTGCCTATCTTTTCTAAGCTTCCTTGTAGGTTATTCTTTTTTTCTCTGCTGTGTACTTTTTACTTTATTTCTCCCCCCCCTTCATCCTTCTACCTCCTCCAAGCAGACTGTATTTAAGCACAAGTATATTTGTATATACATACATAAATACATATTATATAATATATATATATCACACTTAAATGTATATATATATACACATATGTATATACTTACACATATGTAAATATGAAAATTATATTATATATGCTTTTGCACTCCCTGGGTGTGTTGGTTCTGTCTTGGTCAGGGCTACATTTCTGTGGCACATTTGAACCTGGCATTCCCAGCCAACAAAGTTCCCTCAGTTTTCCCTGACTCTCTATGCCTTCTGGAAGATGAAAATTCCTATGCTTTTGAAGTGAATCTTCCTTAGAATCCATTTGCTTTTTCTGTAGAGCCAAACCTGGAGATATTTGTACTTTATGTGGTTTAAATCCTAGTCCATTTTTTTCAGGTCTTTTTGGGTTATCCCAGCAGGAACCCTGTTCTGCCCCGAGTCTTAATTGTTTTTTCCTGACTGTGTTCTCTCCGAGGCACAATTTTGTTCCGTTTTGGAGAGAAATCTGGAGAGTTTGAAATTTTCAGACTTATTCTATCATCTTCCCAGAATCCTTCAGTCTCTGTCTTTCAACCTGATGTATGATTTCTTTTGTTTTGATGGCCCTTCATCCAAAAGATGCAGATCACATGCCTTGCATGCTTGCCTATCTTGTACATTTCTTGTAAATATATTTTAATAAGTTTTTCATAGAGGATTACTTAATGGTGCTTTCCTTGCATTCTCCTTAACATTATAAGAATACAAGTAAAGCACAATCTATATAGCTATTATACTTCACTATTCCATCTTACCAGTTCATTTTTTAATCAATCATAAAATTTATAGATAACACTTTTATTTTAGCTTTTCTTCATTAATCTTGCTACTATCACTTGACTTTTCACTCTCACTCACTTTCAACATTCAGTTGCCAAATCTTATCATTTCTATCTGAAGAGCATCTTTTTAAAAGGTTTTCTTCTCTTCATACTATTTTCAGTCCAGGCTTTCATTATTTCTTAATTGCTACAAAAGTATTTTATATATTTTTTATATTTTTATATGTGCCAAGTACTATGCTACATTCTAAATATAAAAAAATATAAAGAATAAAACAAGACTTCCTCACAAGAACCATGCAGTCTACTAAGACACAATAAAGACATCTATGTCATAAATGCTAAGATATTAAAGATTAATAAATACAAAATGGTTTGCAGTTTAGCAAGGAAGACAGTGACAGTTGAGGGAGGGGAATCAAGAAAGTTTACATATAAAAGTCCATAAGGTTTATCTTGAAGGGAGTGAGAAATTCTTTGATACAGAGATGAAGAGGCAACATATGGAACAAACAGTGAAAAGGTGAAGACAGATGGCATAGTATGTGTGAGAGATAGGTCAGTCTGGTTGGGTTACAGAGTAAGGGAGGGAGAGCAGTGCTCATAGAGTCTGAAAAGTAAGCCGTGACTAGTTTGTAAAGAGGTTTAAATGCTAAATAAAGGAGTTTTCTTTTTTTATCCAAAAGCAAAGGAGTCACTGGAGTTTATTGATTTAGAAGGGACATGATCATATCTAAGTTTAAGGAATATCACTTTGGCAGAAGTGAATATGATGAACTGGAGTGAAATGAGATTGAAACAAGAAAATAATTTGGACATTGTTATAATAACTTAGGAGAGAGGTGATGAGGCCCTGGAGTGAAGTTGTAGCTATGTGAGCATAAAGAAAGACTCAAATGCAAGAGATATTAGAACTAGAAATAGTAAGATTTAGCAAGTGATTAGATGTATGGGGTGAGGGAAAACACAAAGCCCCAGAAAATGATGATACTTTGAACAAACAAGGCTTTGGAGACAGAGTAAAAGTAATGAGTTTTGTTTTTTTAATATGATGAGTTTGATATCTCTTTGAGGACTCTAATTTGAAATGCTCAGGAAGTAGATGTGGGACCAAAGCTCAGGGGAGAGCCTGGAACTGGATATATAGCACTGAATATAAGTGGCAAAGAAAATAGAATAATATCCCTTGAAAGAGTTTAGATCACTGAGTTAGAAAATATAGAAAGAAGAATTGGGAGCCTAAGAAAGAATCTTGGGTAATTTCCATCATTAATAAGTATGATACGATGAAAAACCAGCAAAGAAGACTAGAAGTGATTGGGCAGGTAAGAGGAGAGAAAGGGGCAAGGAATTTTAAAAAAATCCATAAAGAAGATATCTAGGTGGAAAGTATGTTCAATTATTTCAAAGGAAGCAAGTATTTTTCCTTATATTCCCATTTTACTCACTTTCTGATTATAGCTCAAAATTCTCAATCTTCCACATTAAGGAATTTGCTTTTCAAATATCCTTAGACTCTTCCCCCAAATGACTTCTGAAAGCCAGGCCTGGCCCAAGCTGAATGGAATTCACTTTTATTCAGATCTGGTGCTGTCCTAAGAGCTGGTAAATCACACCTTTTTTCAGTTCCTTCAATTATGTAGCTTCTTTTGTTCCTGATCCAGTTTGTCTGAGAAAAGCATGGTCCCATTGTTTTATTTCTCCTGTTCCTCCGCAAGCAGCTAGTCAATACAGATTATCTATTTCCTACCATTGAATGATGGAGTAAGTTAGAAGTAGGATATAGAGGTAGATATTGAAACCAAAGCAGGGAAATTTCTAGATGTCTATATCCCTGAATATCATTCAGTACCACTGATAGTGGGTCTTGTTGTCAGCAGTAAGTTTGGGAAGTGGGGAGTTGGTTATGTTTAAGTGAACATGTTAGCACTAGTGTTCACTATTACTTTATAAGGCACCTATTACCTTATTAAGCTTCTTGGTTTCTGAGTCTATAGAGATAGTTGTCATTGCTTTGGCATACCATTTCACATCTGGCAGGTTTTGAGAGTTAGTGAAATTTATAGAAAATATTTAGTTTGCCATCTTTGGCAGGTGACTTGGAAGTTAGACCCTTAACTAACAGCTCCATTTTGATATCTCATCTTGGTGAGGACCATTTCTTGTCCGTCCCCCCCTCCCCGCCAAGACCATATTAGTAGGTCTCTTGTAAAACTTTCCTATTTGGAAAATATTTAAATATCATTTTAGAGATGGAATATGTAACATTATAGAACAGAATAGGTCAGCACTATATGTAGCAACTTATTGTAAGTGGGTTGGTCACTGTGATGTTCTGATTGGTTTTCTGGAGGTCTCTGGACCAGCCTTCCTTTCATTAAAGTAATCACCACAAGAATAGCCAGGTGTTAAAATCCAAATTCTTTATTGTCTTCTTGCCTGCCCCTGAGCTAGCTTAGTCTCAATGGAGGAAATGTAGGAAGCCAGCCTCCATAGTGGTGTGAGATGGAGTGAGTCTGTCTCCTTGGCTCTGGAGAGCTTGAGCTCCTGCCTCCAGCCCTCTGTCTTTTCTGGCTCTCACCCTGGATGAGTTTGTCCCAGTTTATATGCTCTGTTATAATTATATTATCATAAGTTTGAATCTTGTAGAATAGGTGTCAATTTTGTGGAACTATATTAAATACTAAGTACATGTACTAAATTAGAGAATTATTGATCACCATGCTAAACTAGGTAACCATTGTCTCATCAATTCCACTTAGTTAGCACCTTGTAAGAATCCTTGTTTCAAGTACAGAGTCCTGGCCCATAATATGTCACTATATAATGGACATGACAATTCATGAAATCTTTCTATTATAATGTTGAGGGATTGTGATCTGTGCCTATGGGATTATATTTAGAATGGATAGAAGTTGATTGGAAGCAGACTTAGACTTTCTGTAAGAATAAAGACTCTTTTTAGCAAAATTATATAAAAGTGAATTGTTCTGTCTTGGAGATCAATGGTTCCTCATCTTTGGAGATGTTCAAGTAATAGCTGGATGAACACTTGGAGGCATAATGTAACAGGGATTCTCTTTCAAATATGGACTGGACTAGATTGCATATTCCTTGAGGTCTTGTCTGACTCAGATTCTATGACTCTGAATAGTGCCATCTAAGATCTTACAAAATAATAAAAACAATACTTTACTTAATTCTCAAGTGATAAAGTAGAACATATATAGAACATGACACAAGGATGGAAAGTTTTGTATAAGGATAAAAGATCTGCATGGATTAACAGAATAAGAGAGATATTAAGTAATGTGTGGGTCCTGGGTTCCTGGAATACTTATGAGGAACAGAAGGAGAAGCTCCCTAATGAATGTTGAGGTAGGTTTCTAAATACAGTTTCCCCATTTGAGCATTTCAGAGAAACTTCTGGTTTATATTAATGTACAAATATTGAGGTTTGGACATTGATGTTGAAAGGAGTAAAGCCAAATGGAATGTTTCTCTTAGAGGAAGAAAAATGGAATAATATTTCCATAGGTATATTAAAAAAAGAAGTGAATCAAATTAATGTTAGAAAATGAAAAATACTCTTCCCCTTCAAAAAGACCTGAAAATAGTTTGCCTGTTAATCCTTCATTTGATTCACTTCACATGATTCACATAGACCATGGAAGTGATGTCTTTATATGATATATGTTTGGAATGATAAAGCTCTAGAATTCAGAAAGACTAGATTTGGATATCACTAAGGGTTAATAATCACCACAGCCTCAGAGGGAAGTCATTTGCTGTGCTACCTTATGTACCAGTTACTTCAAAGGTGGCACATTTTTTAAAAATGTGGCTCTCATAACTTTTTATTCTATTAAAAATGTTTATTAAGTGCCTATTATGTGCCAGATGCTCTACTGGGTGTTGGATATGCAAGTCCAAAGAATCAAACAAATTCCTGCTTATAAGGGCTATACATTCTAGTGGAAATGTAACTCTAGTTTGAAATTATTATACTGGTTAAATAGTAACAAGCCATAATAGTAACCAACCCAGTATGATTAAAACATTTTTTGTCTCCTCAGCAAAGAAAATAGAATTACATCCTTTCTTACATAGATGGCTTGAAATTTAGATTTTTTTTTTTTTTGTTCTGTGAATCACTCAACTAAAAGAGGAGACAGAAAGGTTCCCCTGTTCCTAATATGTAGGGAAATGTAATAATACTATATAGTAAAAAAGAAAACTATAATTGGACTTATCTTTCCCACTTATTTAATTTTTTGTACAGTTGAAGCAAGTTGTAGAACTAATGTTTTTTAAAGATTGAACTTTACAACTAATAACTATGCATAAAAGTTTAACTGGTTTTATAAGGAAAATATAGTAGCTTTAAAATCTTTCAAGAAAAAAAATAGAATAATAGAATTTTCTCTAATAATAGTAGAAGCTATTCTGAATATTTCCTCCAGAAGCAAAAAAAAAAAAGCATTTTCATACATTTAAATAAATCATGAGGCTGTATGACTTATTTCCAGTAAGCAGGTGATGTTTTGATGGTTTAAAATTCTCTGATGCCCACACCTCTTCCTTTACTAAAAGGAAGTCATCTCATGTTAAAGAAAAAAAAAAGATGATTTATTTTATACAATACCACAGAGGGTATTTCATATCTTTCAAGGACATTTTTGCATGTACAGTTGTGTTTTTAAAAAACACTAAATAATTATAATCTGCCTGAAAATTCAAAAGTGCGTAAGAATGCATTTCAAAATAAATGCTTTGTCACAGTGTAACCTTCCCTTTTTTTGGAGGAAAGGATTTTGGTTATTTCATCATAATCATAAAAATCATTGAATTATCTGTCTTTCATTCTGTGCATTGGACTTGATTGTATCGCCCAGAAAACATTTTAAATACAACCTCTTAACCTCATGTCTCTTGAAGGGACCCAGCTGAATGAAAGCTCTTATTATGATTTTTCCTAGCAAAGTAGAATTTAAGTCAGACTGTCATTATGGAATTAGGAATGAATGACATTGTAGTCTTTGCAGCATGAAATAGCTTATTTCAAGGTCCACAAATCATTTCTTTCAGCCACTTGTACATCAAAATGGCAACAAAAATACCAAGCTGTAACAAGCAAAGACCTTGTTTGGTCTTATTTATTCATGTATATATTCTGGCTTTTCTTCAAGATGGAAGATGAAATTAGCAGTTAGGGTAAAATGATGATGTATAAAGGAGGTTTAAAAAAAGGCAAGGAGTTTTTAATGAAGGTTATTTTTGTGCTCTGTTTAATCAGATGCTCTATAATGTTGTACATGACACTCAGGGCAGTTAAGTGAACATATACATCTAAATGTGAGCAGTTTCTCTCCTCAAATAATATTGCATTTACTCATTTATGTATATAAATATGTATAAATAAATTATACAAATTATTTATGTATAATAAATTATTTGTATAATTTGTTTATCTATAAAATTAATGTCTTCTTCTCCTGACCCCAATATAATGTAAGTAAGTTTTTTGAGTGAAGCATTTCATTTGATTTTAATTACTCATAAAGTACTTAAGATTTTGTTTTGTTGTTTTATAGAAATATATATATATATCATTCAGTCATGGCTGACTCTTCATGATCCTATGGGACACAGCATGCCATTCACTTCTATCTTTACTATTTCTTAAAGTATGTCCAAGTTCATGTTCATTGTTTCCATGGTACTATGTATCTATTCTTCTCATTTTCTGCTATCCCCTTTTCCTTTTTAATTTATTCTTTGCAAACACCGGCATCTTTCCCAATGAGTCTTGTCTACCCATTATGTGGCCAAAATAATTTTTGTTCTGTTTTTATAATAATAGCTTTTTATTTTTCAAAATAAAATCAAAAATAGTTTTCAACATTAAATTTTTCAAAAGCTTGTGTTTCACAGTTTTCTTCCTCCCTCCTCTCCTCTACTAGACAAATAATCCAATATATGTTAAATAGTGCAATTCTTCTATAAATATTTTCACATTTGTCATGCTGAACAAGACAAATCAGATCAAAAAGGAAAAAAAAATCAATCAAGCAACAACAAAAATTCCTTTCTGGATACAGATGATTCTCTCCATCACAAGTCTATTGGAATTGCTTTTGAAGCCCTCATTTTTTAAAAGAGCCAAGTCTATCTCAGCTCATCATCACATAATCTTGTTGCTATGTATAATGTTGTCTTGGTTCTGCTCACTTGAGATTGGATGGGTTTATGTAAGTCTAGCCAAGCATTTCTGAAATCAGCCTGCTGATCATATCTTATAAAGCAATAATATTCTGTTACATTCATATACTATAACATATTCAGTCATTGCCCTAGTGATGGGCAGCCACTCAATTTCCACTTCCTTGCCATTACAAAAAGGATTGCTATAAACATTTTTAACTGTGTGAGTTCTTTTTTCCCTTTTTAATGATTTCTTTGGGATACAGACCCAGTAGAGACACTGCTAAATCAAAGGGTATGCAAAGTGTTATAGCCCTTTGAGACTAGTTCCAAATTGCTCTCCAGAATGGTTGGATCAGTTCACAACTCCACCAACAATGTATCAGTGTCCCGATTTTCCTACCTCACCTCCAACATTTATCATTATCTTTTCCTATTATCTTAGCCAATGTGAGAGGTGTGAAGTGGTACCTCAAGGTTGAATTTATTTGCATTTCTCTAATCAATAGTGATTTAGAACTTTTTTCCCCACATAGGACTAACTTCACCCTCATTATTTGACCTTCTAGTGAATTGCTTGAATTAATTTATTTTAAGTATTGACTGATTTGACCTTTTTGCTGTTTAAGGGACTCTCAAAAGACATTTCCAGCACTATAATTCACTGCCATTCATTGTCATTGGAAAAACCCTAGGTTTGACTAAACGAACTTTTATCCTTTTAGAAGTAATGTCTCTGCTTTTTAGTATGCTGCCAAGATTTGCTATAGTTTTCCTTTCAAGGAGCAAACATCTTAATTCATGGCTATACATTCTGGAGAGCAATTTGGAACTATGCCCAAAAAGTTGTCAAAACTGTGCATACCCTTTGACCCAGCATTGCTGTTGTTGGGATTATATCCCAAAGAAATACTAAAGAGCGGAAAGGGACCTGTATGTGCCAAAATGTTTGTGGCAGCTCTTTTTGTTGTAGCTAGAAACTGGAAGTTGAATGGATGTCCATCAATTGGAGAATGGTTGGGTAAATTGGGGTATAAGAAGGTTATGGAATATTATTGCTCTGTAAGAAATGACCAGCAGGAGGAATACAGAGAGGCTTGGAGAGACTTAAATCAACTGTTGCTGAGTGAAATGAGCAGAACCAGAAGATCACTATACACTTCAACAACAATACTGTATGAGGATGTATTCTGATGGAAGTGGAAATCTTCAACATAAAGAAGATCCAACTCACTTCCAGTTGATCAATGATGGACAGAAATAACTATACCCAGAGAAGGAACACTGGGAAGCGAATGTAAATTGTTAGCACTACTGTCTATGTACCCAGGTTACTTATACCTTCAGAAGCTAATAATTAATGTGCAACAAGAAAATGGTATTTACACACATATATTGTATCTAGGTTATATTGTAACACATGTAAAATGTATGGGATTACCTGCCATGGGGGGGGGGGAGGGAGTGGAGGGAGGGTGGGGATAATTTGGAAAAATGAATAAAAAAAAAAATTTCATGGCTATAGTTGCTAGCTGCAGTCATCTTTTAGCCCAAGTACATAAAATTTGACATTGTTTCCATTTCTTCTATCTCTATTTACTAGGAAATGATGGGACTAGTTGCCAAGATCTTAGTAGTTTTTTTGTTTGTTTGTTTGTTTTTGTTTTTTTGATATTAAGCTTTAAGACAGCTTTTAAACTCTTTTCTTTCACTTTCACCAAGATGCTTCTGAATTTCTCTTCGCTTTTAAGATTCAATAAATATTAGTTTGTTGATGCTACCTAGTAATGCCTGAACACTACTTGATATAAATTGTATTATTTCCAAAGTGTTTGAATAAAATTCCTTTTTAAGGAATAGATTTTACTTTTATCTAAATTAATTGTTATAGTGTTAATGACAATAAGAAATCACTTATACTATTTAATTCTTGAGGTTAAAGTTGGAGTCCTTAAAGGGAAAGTCATATTTTTGGTCTTCTGCAGAAGACCAAGATTTGTTGAATCTTTGTTTTTCAAGGAAAATGCTAGTTAAAATTGAAACTGCCAACTATTCAAGTGGAGAAATAAACAAAATCCTTTCCTACAAACAATAAGGAATGTTGCTTTATGATAAGGTATTTATATTAAACCGAATCATGACCAAAAAAGAAAGAAAAATGTCCATATTTGCATTTTGATTTAATACATAAAAGTAATTTATTAGAAATTAAATAAACTGATTCTCCAATAGCAGTAAAAAGTATATTTATCTTGGAGGCAACCTTGGAAAAATATCAATAAAAGTTAACATTAAAAGAACAGGTGATCTTCTTAGAAGCCAATACAGCTGACCTTGGATATTGATTGCCTAGAGATAACTAAAGAATCATAAATCTCACAGAAATTACATGACAATCCAAGAAACAAGATACCATACTACAATGAATATAAGAGGGGAAAAAAAAAACTGTCTACAGTTGTGTGTATACTCAGATTACATGACATTTGATATGAGAATGGAGAGATAATCACCAGAGAAGAAAAAAGAGAGAAAGTTTAAATTTAAACTTAAAAATTAACTGTAAAATTTGACAGTTTAAAGAATAAACATATATCCTTACCTACCATAGTATTATTCAATATTTGTGAGAAATATCACCAAAAACAATTATTAATGTAAAATATATGGACTAAAATGACTCAAGGGAAATGAAGATAGAAGTGATAGGCTATATTCCATGATGAAATTCTCAGTTTTAACATATAATTAACCAACTAATTTGGATTTTTTTATAAATTGTACAGAAAATGGAAGGTAATGGCACTATAAAAAACAATAGTGTCAGTGTTTCAAAAGCTGAAATATATGTGGGAAGCTAAAGGCAATGAAATGGGGGCTTTATTATTGTTTTGTATGATTTTGAGTTTTAATTTTATTGGGAAAAATAGAGATTAAAAATAGCTTTCCTTGGTATGACTGGGATAATGAGATGACAAAAGAGAATCTATAATTCTTGCTTTGTTTCTTTTTTTCTCTGTAAAAAACAATGATCTATGACTAATAGGGATCAATTATCTATATAAATAAAGAGATTGTAAGAGATCATCTAGCTGTCTTTGATTAATTTAAGTCACCTTGCCCAGATAAATGACATCCTTGATTCCAGAAAGAAAGGTATGTATGATTTCTGAGCCATTGTCAGTGATTTTTGTATGACCATGTACTATAGCAGAAATAGCATTAAATTGAAGACAGGTCTATGCTACTCTAGTTTCCTAAAAGGAAAGTATAGCAGATTCAACAAACCAGAAGTTAGTAAACTTGATTTTGATTCAGTAGACAGTACCAAAATAGATCATTAAATTGATACTTGGTGAGGAACTAGAAAAGAAAATTGACTTCATCAAGAACAGCTCATGAGAAATTAATTGTGTGTGTGTGTGTGTGTGTGTGTGTGTGTGTGAGAGAGAGAGAGAGAGAGAGAGAGAGAGAGAGAGAGAGAGAGAGAGAGAGAGAGAGAGAGAGAGAAAGAGAGAGAGAGAGAGAGAAAGAGAGAGAGAGAGAGAGAGAGAGAGAGAGAGAGAGAGAGAGAGAGAAAGAGAGAGAGAGAAAGACAGAAAGAGAGGCTTACTGAACTAGTAAACAAGAATTTTATGGGTATAGTTTATCTACACATGTATTGAATAGATATTATTCTTGCTTTGGTAAACATTTCATGATATTCTTACAGAGAAGATGGAAGATGGAGGGAAATAAATTAGATTATGTAATCAGATTAATTCAGAATTGACTGGATGGCCAGATGTAAAGAATAGTTAATAACTCAAAGTCATTGTAGCAAGTGACTGTGCCTTTTATAATTTTATCAATGACCTAAAATAAAAGTATAAATAGTTTGCTCTTTAAATTTTCAAATGAACAAAGCTGCAACTCATAGATAACAGTAAATGAAAATAGGGAAGAAAAATGATTTCGAGTAGCTCTGGGCTTAATTGCATTAGAAATTCTAGATAGATAGATAGACAGACAGATAGGTTTAGTCTTGAACTTGTGCACAAAAATGCCAGTTTTACAAATGTAAGAAAGTAAAGGATAAAGAAATTTCCTGGAATTTGTACAAGCATTTTATGGAGGAGTTAATGAACAACTTTACAAGCTTAAAGCTTGACATGAATGAACAGTGTGATAAGGCAGATAAAAGAAACTACCACTATCCCTCCTATAATGTGAATTTTGGTTTCATTATATCCTGGGTTGGCACCAGAAATTAAATGGAATTTGTAGGAGGGAGGAGGTTTTGCAGAAGCCACATCTTATATGTAAAGCCCAGCGGACTACATAGAAAAAAGTTTAGAAACTCAAATGCATTAAATATATCTATAGTATTGTATAATATCAACATATTTTATCCATTAATACCATAATAATTCAGACTTTTTCTTTGGTACAGTGGAAGGACCAAAAAATTTTACATGGATCTTCTAGATCACAGGAATGTCATGCCCATAATACCTGTGATGTGGAAATGTTACCAATAATGTATTCTTTTGTGTGAATTTACATTTACATAATTTACAGTATTGCTCCATGGAATAAGGAGGTAAACATCTCATTGTACTCTGTCCTTGAATTTTATACTTAGTTCTGAGTACCATGAGCCTTAAGCAGGACAGAATATGGATAAGCCAAAAAAAAGGATACATAGGAAGACAACCAGTATGGAAGGGCCTAGAGTCTAAGACAGTACTTAGAAAGTTGAGGATGCTTCCTTAATTAAAGGAGATTCATTAGAACATGATATTGCCTTGAAGTAAACTGAAGGTCTGTGAGGTGGAAGAACAATTAGATGGATTCAATTTTGCCTCAGAGGATCAAGAACAAAGTTTGGATTTTGAAAAGAAGTAAAGTTTGGCTCAATGTCAGGATAAACTCCCTAATAAATGAGCTGCCTTGATGTAGAAATGCTATTCCCAGAAATAGTGAATTTCTCTTCCTCAGCAAGCTCAAGCTCACTTTTCAGGTGTGTAAGATTGGGTATTCAAGTATGCATGAGACTAGATGGTTTTGAAGGTCTCACTAACTCTTAATTTATGTGACTCCAGAACATCATAGGAAACAAAAAGATCCCCAAATCAATGCAATTAAAAATCTGCTCCACCACCATCACAAAAATACGCACACAAATAAATGGCCTCTTTCTAGGTTTGGAGGAATAAAAAGACCAAAAACAAAAATCATCCTTGCCCTCAAAGAGCTTATGTTCTATTGTGAAATACACACATAGAAACTACAAAGTATTTTTTATGAGTGAAGAAGCAATGACAACTGGGAGTTGAGATTAAGAATACTTTACTGGGCATGTGATTGTATCAGCTACTCATTCATATTTTCTTATTCTGTTATATTTTTCCATATACTCCTTAATTCTTCATAGGAGATTGATAAAACCTATTGAATATTTTAGCATTTCATGGATATCAGCAGAGCATAAGCTGCCTATCTATTATTCCTCATCCTTGTTATATGATTGATCCTAGCTCATATAAGTAATTGCTAAAATTTCTTTTTTGTTACCAAGTCATTTCTTTATTATACCTAAATAGAAAGCAGTAGTAACACCCACACTCCACCAAGAAGGTCTTAATGATTTTACTAGAACATACCTTTATCTAATTGATGGACTTATGTTACTGGGGCATTTAAGCAGGGAAATTGGCTAGTGAATATATTTGAATAAATAGTCTAACCTTACTCTTGGGTTGGAAAGTGAGAGCAGTATGAATTTGAGTTTTAAAGTAGGGATTTGTGTAGAAATAAGACCCCAAAGTATGATTTTTTGTCTTTGCAATACATGTTTTTTCCTGAGACTTTCTGGGACTATAACATAGAATAATCATTGTAGAATATTAGCTTCATTGGTAGTTTCTAGGTAGTAGAATGAATGGATAGAGTATAGGATTTTCACACTTGAAGTGTAAAAGAATTAAATTCAAATTCTGTCTGAAACAAGAAAAACACTAGCTATGGCCTTGTGCAATTCACTTAATTTCTCATAGCCTTAATTTCCTCATCTCTAAAAATAGATATAATAGTACCAACTTCACAAGATTCTTGTGAGAATCAAATGAGATTATATATGTCTGTGTTTATGTGTACATATATGTATGTCCACATAAACTTCCATAGGTAAAAAACTTTGTACTATATCAATACCAGTTATTATTAAATGCTAGTAATAGTATCCCCTTGATTTATCCAAAGTGAAAGATATCATCTAGGTTTTGATATAGGACACAATTTTAAAGACTTTTAAAAAATGTTTATATTTAAACCTTTGCTACTGATGTTTTCTAGGCTCTATGGTACTCCATTCAATATTGACCTTTGGCCTGCCTTAATGGTAGAAGATTTAATCCCTGGTACAAGAGTAGGACCAACCCTGATGTGCCTTTTTGTTACCCAGTTTCAACGACTAAGAGATGGAGACAGGTGAATAAATGTGTCTGCATAACTTTTTGTTTTGGTAACTTAAAATGACTTACATACAAAATTTGTTTGTCTAACACAATTTGAAAGGAAGCTTATAAATTTACTGTTATATAATTTCTATCCCTTAAAATTCTATATTCTAAAATTATTCTATATATCAATTGAAACTAGATACAATTTATCTGATCACTAATAATGTTAATACACATTCATTTGAAAAATTCTTCCATGATGGGAAGAAAATTTTTCCTAAGAAGTTTCTTTGTTTTAGACATTCTTATTTTTTATCTCCCATCTGAGAATTTAATGAAAAAAGAATGGAAAGAGATTTTATTCTTTTTTTCACTATATATTCAAAAGGGTTCAAGGAAGATAAACACACTGGTGCCCACATTTGGATTTTCAGTGATTTATAATAATAAACACACAACTCCACCAACTATCAGAATCAGTTATCCCACTATCCTGTTTGGCATCTCCAGGTTAACCATCTGTGGTCCTATAAGATACCATCTTAGGTGGTCTATCTATTGTCTACCATTCTGATATATGATGGTCTTAGTAGTTTTTCACATGATAACCTCTGGAACATCTGTATCCTTTAACCTATGGAACTCCTCATTTTTTAAATGTTACATTATCTAATTTTAAATATCATTTGCCCCATTAGATTCTGTATGATCAAAGCTTCTACTCTTTATATTTCAACT
Organism: Sminthopsis crassicaudata; assembly: GCF_048593235.1. Classification (NCBI taxonomy): domain Eukaryota; kingdom Metazoa; phylum Chordata; class Mammalia; order Dasyuromorphia; family Dasyuridae; genus Sminthopsis; species Sminthopsis crassicaudata. The sequence goes on along the minus strand of NC_133617.1, from coordinate 256,884,067 downwards.
AGCAATCTGGTTTATTGACTTGTCCTAATCATTAGGAGTTGTTGGCTGCCCCTGAAATTGATAAAGAATCTTTCAAGCAAAATAAGTTATAGAACACAATGGAGTCCTTTTTTTCCCTAAGATTTTAATTATGCTGGCTTCACATTAACACAAAAGAGACTAAAAGTTTCTAGTAGAACTCCTGTTTGTGGCAATAATGAAATCATTTTTCTAATAAATAAACACTTTGTCATGACTTGTTCTTTAATAGTCCATTTATTTAAATTATTCATTGAGCATAAATATTCATGTTCCAGTAGAGGAATATGGATTGTTCCCTTTTAAATATAGTTTGATGCTGCTTTGAAGCTATGAAAAATTACCAAAATACTCTGCTAGAAATATACATGACCTTCAATTTACTGATTTTCTTTGGGTTAAAAAATATATTGTGTTAAAAGAGCTTCATTTGCTAAGCTATTTTTTAAGCTTTTGGTAAAAAGTAAGAGTTCAAGGGTTCAATGTGATTTAAAAACTTAATATAAGACCCTAAAGGCAATTAAAGTATATTTAATTGGAGGACAAATGTGATTCCTTCCATATGGTGCTCTCTCTTTCTGCTCTTATCTTTGCCTCATTATCACCGTTTGACAGGAAGTTTAATTCTCAGGCAGCTGATCCATGATACTGTATCTTTCTTGCTTGCCAACTAGGTTCTGGTATGAAAACCCTGGAGTATTCACACCAGCACAGGTCACTCAACTGAAACAGGCTTCACTGGCACATGTACTCTGTGAAAATGGCGACAATATTCAGCAAGTCCAGGCTGATGTCTTCTTAAAGGCAGAATACCCTCAGGGATACATGAATTGTAAAGAGATACCAAAGATTGATTTGAGAGTCTGGCAAGATTGCTGTGAAGGTCAGTAATAAGTTGAATAGAAATAAGTTTAAAAAACAAAACAAAACAAAACAATTCTTCCTTGAAAACTCATCAGGCAAATTTAATTAAGTAAGGTTGCTTTGGATTAGCTGTTACTTTCATGATATTTGCATTGGCAAGAGTTATATGACTTTTAAAATAAGAAAAAGAAATACAAAATTATATAAAATACCCAAGTTCAAATCTTGCCTCAGAGAATATTGGCAAGTTACCTACCCTTTGTCTACCTCAGTTTCCTTATCTGTAAAATGGAGAGAATAGTAATATTTAAATCCTAGGGTAGATAAATTACAATAACAGATGTAAATCACTTTGCAAAATTTAAAATGTTATATACATGCTAGTTATTATTATTACTTCTATATGTATGTATCCATAATACTTGAAAAGACCTGTTGTCTCATTGTTAAGATAACTCCACCTACTGATTTCAATCACTTCACCACTTAGTAAATGACTTCCTGAGTTAATATTGCCAAAATCATTAATCATGAAGTTAGTATTCACCAGCATTGGCATGCTTACAATATATTAATGAGACTTTAAAGGAAAGCTGTTACTCTTTTTTATTGTTATCTGGAATAACTGGTGTGCTAACTATGTAGCAATGCATCAAATAGGGAGAGGAGTTATATAGGATACCAAGCACATGATTGGTATGATGCTAATTAGGACTCCTGTTAATGAGAAAAAAAGAATGTTTTGGCTGTTATAATATCCTGTGTATTTAATAATTCAAGTCAGCTTGCTATGTAATAAAGTTTTGTGAATATGTCTATTGACAAATGAGAAAATCACAGGAACTTGGTTCCTAATTATTAGAAATATATCATAAAGTACATACCAACATAATATAATTTCATTCAAAATAACTTTATTGGAGAAATAAATTTTAAAAATCAGTTGCTGTTTTTGATCAATAAATATGTACCTTAGTGGCCTCATACGGTCCCAAAGATTCTCGTATTCTCCCAAAGATACCTTTTTCCCAATGATTCTGATCAATTTTGTCCACTTCTTAACCTCAAACTAGAAAGTGACTTTCCATTTTGGACTAAAAAAGAATTGATTATTAATTTTGTGTGTGATTATTTTGGAAGCAATGTGGCTAGACCTATGATGTTTTTTTTTTTTTTTTAATGTAAAGAATTCTTGGTCAGGAAACTCTCTGGGGCATATTAGCAACTAGCCTATTCTGTGATTTAGAGTTTAACATTTCCTTGGTTACTTAGAAGTAAAATGATTCATCTAGGATCACAAAGTTAAGGTATCAGAGGAGAGACTTGAATTCAGGTTTAACTGAGATCATATCCCATGATGTCATGTTATCGTTGACAAGCATATGTCTTTGTAGTCTATGTGCAGCTTGATATTAGAGGGTCATGAAGCAAGGTTATCTCAGTTGTTTCATGTTTCAACTTATATGATCTTAACATTGGCATGGAAGACATTTTCTTGGAGGATAATATTTAAGAAAACATCTTACTCTACTTAATTCAGTTGTGCTTCTTAACAGAAATAGAAAGCAAAACAAGATGCTATATTTTCAAGTCAATCAACTGGAGTGACTATAAAGAAGTAGTTTGTTGAAGATTTATGTGAGAATATGTAGATAATAATTACACTGGTTGAGAAGGCAAAGAGGGATTTAAATTCCCATCATTGAAGGATAGAGCCACATTGGTGAAAATATAGGTTCATTAAAATACTGAATAGGAAAAACTAAGCTCTCCATGAAAACAAGGTGATATGAGTATAATAAAAGCCTAGAAGGTCTAGGACCTGTTATGGAATATTGATGTAAGGGCCCTTTAAATGGGCAGACACAGTGCATCGGGAGATTGAGGCCCGGAAGTAATTTCTGTGGATATTAGGACTGCCCTTGGGTGGGATCCTGGCCATATTGAGATAGCTTCGTAATGGGTGACTCTCTCGCTGATTGGCTGTGTGTGTGACCTCACAGGCCCTATGTAAGCCCACTGCAGGCAGCAATCACTCTCTTTAACCTGGCGCTCTTCACCCTGGCTCCCTAGCCTGGGTGGCCAAGCCAAGATGGGTAGCCAAAAGAGGTAAGGGTTTTGGTAGTGAACACATGGGTCTTCTGACCAGGTGTTCACTCGGGAACCAACAAGTCAGGGCATCAGTTAGGGCATTATGTGAGTAGGTATAATAAAGGCTTTTAAGATTAAACATGGTTGTTCTTGAGTGCGCTACCGGTTATTAAGCTAGTAATTGTAACTGCCAGGAGAGCACGTTACAAATGGCGCTCAACGTGGACACATAAGGAATTATCAGGTTTTGAAAATATTTAATATTCAGAATTAAGATTCTGAAAGATCCGGTAGAAACGCCACTTAAGAGGGAAGACAGAGAAGCAATATGGACCCAGGTAAATCTGGGATCAGGCTCAAGGACATAGCTGAACATAATGCTTATATAAAAAGGTTAAAGAGCCAGATGGAAGATCTTTTAACAAAGATCACCACTGAAGAACAGCAGGAAGCTTGTAATCAAGCTCCACAAAGGCTATCCCCACACCCATTAAATATAGATCAGAGAGGGAGCAACCTAGAGCTAGTGCGTATGTATGACAGTATAGAGTACAAAATGAGACAGCAAGAGTTGCTGGAATTGCAGGTTAAACTACAGATTGAGATAGAGAAAGAAGAAAAAGCTAGGTTACTACAGATAGAACAGGAAGAGTTCAAACCAGTGGCTGAAACTAAGGAAGGAAATAAACGAACCACATGGACTAAAGTTGTAGAAATTCTTCTTAGCGTTTTGTTGGTTTACCTCGTGCATTGTTGTTTTAAGGAATTTATTGATTACTCTTTCATTGAGAAGAAGTTTAGTTCTTTTTATGTGCAAAGCTCAGGTTTGATTTTAAATCAGCCTTTGGGGAATTTTCCAATTCTTCTTCCCTCTGCCTCACCTTCTTGGGCCAAGGGAGAAGGGGGAGGAGGAAAAGGAAGGGCGATAATACCATCAGCACTGCCCATTAATCCATTTAAAACTCCTGTGTCTTCATTTCAAAGGACTGGAGTAGGCTTTATGCCCCAAGGCAAAAAGGAATTGTGGGGTATTGAGTACGATCAGAAAAGTTTTAAAAATACAGTTCAGTTAATTTCTAAGAAACCTTACAGGGATAAGACCTTGCAGTTAGAGAGAGTGGAGTTTTATACTTGTAAAACTGCTAGGATCATCTTTGGAGAGTTGGAACTCCTTTTTTCTTACCTCGTGGATTTTTCACTTCCACAGGTGAGCTTGATTTCCCAACCCCCTACGGGTATTTATAAAACAGTGTTTATGTTTAGAATGGGTTGGAAAATTGCTGTTTTAATCACTAGAATAAATAGACAGTGTGTGATCTTTGACCCAGGAGGAAAAGTAATATCAGATTTATTGATTCACATTCCTGGAGTACAATTCGGTATCAGAAACTCAAACTTTGATTTTTAGGCAAAAGAATTCAGGGATATGGCCGAGTGTTCTTTTTTCATTAACTGTATGAGTGGATGTTTTAAGACCAATGGACACTATGGCCTCATTCCAATCTGGAGAAGCAGCTAGACATGTGATCAACCATTTTTCTATTGTAGAAATTTCACATGCATTTAAGACAGTTATGGATTGGCTTACAAATACTTTGCCTTTAGGTGTTTTTGCATTGAATTTGATTTTGCACATTCCATTGGCATCTTATAATCCTATTAGTAAAGTCATTACTGCACAGACTATCCCCAAGATCTTCTCTTCTAAACAAGAGAAGGGAATTTTGGGATATGTGATTGCTTGCAATTTTTAAATTTTGATTTTACATTTTTAAACACTTTTGATTTTACATCTTCAAAACATTTTTGATTTTACATTTTAAAGTTATTTTGGTTTTACATTTTTAATCTATTTCGGTTTTACACTTTTAAATTATTTTGGTTTTACATTTTTAAATTCTTTGCCTTTTACCTTAGCAATGCACTTCGGGCATACACAGAAAGTGCAGCTAAGTGACAGACTGACTAACTTTTGTCTGACTTTTGTTAATCTTTTTGACAACAACTTTGTTTCCACTGTGATGTGGAAAGGCCTGGATGGCATTTGGAAAGGCCCAAGTTGGGCCCCGAGTACATTCCTTCCTAGGTGCAGATCCAGCAGCAGAGTTCATCCCCACTAGAGACATTTGTAACCTGGGGATCCAAGAGAAGGACCAGACAACAGTCCAGAGAGACCAGCCAGATGTCCGCAGCCCTTCAGACGCTGTTGGCAGCGATGCCCCTCCTGACCGTGACACCAGAGACACCAGACACAGTTCCAGTGTTGCAGCTGAAATGGACTGTTTTGGATGATACGCAATATAAAGACTGTAAATGGACAATGGGCCTGCTTGCTTCTCCCGTGGCTACTTGCCATATGGTGGCCTGGGGAGAGGCTTTGCCCTATGCTTTCTATTGAAGGACTATGCTTTTAAATTAGTGGGTGAAAACCCAACACACCCACCTGCCGTTGTATTGAGACAATGTTATTGGACATGACTTTGCTTATGTGCACCTGTGAAACTAGAATTGCTCTAGGATTGTGAAAAGTGCAATAGAGAATTGTGATAAGCTAGAATTGTTCTAGGATTGTGAAAAGTGCAATTGAGAATTGTGATAAGCTAGAATTGCTCTAGGATTGTGACAAGTGCAACAGAAAATTGTAAGAAACTAGAATTGGTCTAGAACTGTGATAAATGTAACTAGAATTGTGACAACCTACTTCACTGATATTTAATTGTTAACTAGAATTGTGATGTTTTACCTTGTTGACTTCCCACCTCAGTGTTGACATCCTACCTCATTGGTATCCAACCTCTTTGGCCTATTATCTCGAGTATGACTTTGATGAATGGGTTGAACACTTGGGCCACTGTTGAGCCTGGTTCTTATTGTCATACTTCTGTTTACTGATCTGCTGTTTTGTACCTCCTTGGGCATAACACTCTGTCATCTCATGGATCAAGTGAACTATAGCTGGTGCTAAAAGTTTAGCTTGGTGAGATGTGCGGTTCCCGCAAAACAAGAGAAAGGGAATTGTAAGGGCCCTTTAAATGGGCGGACACAGTGCATCGGGAGATTGAGGCCCGGAAGTAATTTCTGTGGATATTAGGACTGCCCTTGGGTGGGATCCTGGCCATATTGAGATAGCTTCGTAATGGGTGACTCTCTCGCTGATTGGCTGTGTGTGTGACCTCACAGGCCCTATGTAAGCCCATTGCAGGCAGCAATCGCTCTCTTTAACCTGGCGCTCTTCACCCTGGCTCCCTAGCCTGGGTGGCCAAGCCAAGATGGATAGCCAAAAGAGGTAAGGGTTTTGGTAGTGAACACATGGGTCTTCTGACCAGGTGTTCACTCGGGAACCAACAAGTCAGGGCATCAGTTAGGGCATTATGTGAGTAGGTATAATAAAGGCTTTTAAGATTAAACATGGTTGTTCTTGAGTGCGCTACCGGTTATTAAGCTAGTAATTGTAACTGCCAGGAGAGCACGTTACATATTGACAGTTCAAAAGTTTTTGTTTTGTTTTCAGAAATTAAATGCTCAATAAATGTTTTTAAATAATTTGTGAATAGAGGAATTATGGGATGAGAGGAACTGTCAAATGAAATGCTGACATTAGAAAAATCAGCAGCATAACCAAATTTATCATTGCCAAAGAAGCTAAAATCAGAAGATATTACTAAATTTGTTCAATAAACTACAGTCTTCACCTCTTTGCTTGGATTTTCTAATTAGATTTGTCTTTATTTCACATTAAAATGATTTCACATTTAAAAAATTAATATAGATGATTCAGATTCTAAAATGTTCATTTATTTTGGCTACAATGTATTTGTTTTATAAATCTTTTCCTTCCCTCTCTTTTCTCTCATTCTATAATAGATTTTATAATACATAACTTCTTTCTTCCCCATAGCCATTTTTATTTCATATACCTTCAGGATCATCTCCTTCTTGAAAATAGAGACCCTTTCTTCTAGTTGGATATCTTGTAATCCTAGAATCATCTTGGAAGGAAGAGCTATAGAAACAACAGTCCTTAGAAGTTATATTGTTCAGTTTCAAAATCATTCTCCCCATTATCAAATCAATGAAGGTTTTGTATGCCCTTCTAGGCAAACACATTTAATTCAATACTTTTCTTAAGTGCAGCAGTTATTTCTTATTGCCTCTCCATTTGATTCTGTTAAAACTCCACAATCAGTACATCTGCTTAGCAAATCATATACCGATTCATTTTATCAGAAGTGAAAGATGACTCGTCATATATAATTTATTCTATGTGCTAAAATAAAACAAGTCCCATGCTAAGCCCCTATGCCATTGAATTGGATAAATCCTGCTTCAAATAAAGAGTTTCACAAACCAAAAACAGATGTGTATTTTCTTCTGGGATTTATGCAACCATCTGGTTTTATAATTTCTAGCTATATATTTCACATTAAGTTCTCCTTTTAAAGCTTCAAGTCATTTTAAAAACGATATGTTTTACATCACATGTAAATATATTTATGTTTACTCATGACTTTTGTTAAAGTAAATTGTGCTTCTGTTTGTTGGCTAATGAAAGTTTAATTTCTTCCATAAGTGACTAATCTTATCGCCACAATATTTCATGATATTGCTACTGTTCTATGTGTGACTTAGAGAATCTCTTTAAAGTATTGCTAATAAACTAAAATTATAATAGCCCCAAGAAAACTTTCATGTGACAGTCACCTAGCAGCAGTGAGGGCCCAGTTGATGGAACAAAATATAAACTTGCAATTAACCATGTCAGAATACTTGCATGATTTTCTTTACCTTTAAATCTAGACCTGCTTTTGAATCTAGTTACTATATTTAACATTGTACCATAAGCTCTTCCTTTCTCTTCTGCACTACTATTACAAAATGCCTTTTCCAAAAACCTTTAGGAAATCAAGGTGAGGCTAAATATATAACACCAAGAGAAAAGACTAACTAACCTTGAAAACATAATGTAAAATATGAAGCATCCTCTATGCTTAAAAGATGATAAAGTCAATACATCAAAATAATATTGATACAATTGAATTTAATTTTAGAATAAAATAATTATCTGGAGCTACTTCCCATGTAAATTCTTTTTTTTATTATTTTTTTTTATTATAGCTTTTTTATTGACAGAACATTTGCATGGGTAATTTTTCAACAATGTCCTTTATAATCACTTCTGTTCCAACTTAACCCTGCCTTCCCTAAACCCCTAGATGAAAGGCAGTCTCATACATGTTAAACATGTTAAAGTATATCTTAAATACAATATATACTTACATATTTGTACAGTTCTCTTGTTGCACAAGAAAAATCGGATTCAGAAAATTAAAAGTTACCTGGGAAGAAAAACAAAAATGCAAGTAGTCACATTCATTTCCCAATGTTTTTTCTCTGAGTGTAGGTGGTTCTGTTCATCATTGATCAATTGGAACTGAATTGAATCTTCTAATTGCCAAAGATGTCCACTTTCATCAGAATTTATCCTTATATAGTATTGTTATTGAAGTATATAATGATCTCCTGGTTCTGCTCATTTCACCTAGCGTAAGTTCATGCATGTCTCTCCAAGCATCTCTGTAATCATCCTGCTGGTCATTTCTTACAGAACAATAATAGTCCATAACATTCATACACCACAGTTTACCCAGTCATTCTCCAATTGATGGGCATCCATTCAATTTTCAGTTTCTAGCTACTACAAAAAGGGTTGCCACAAACATTTTTGCATGTACAGGTCCCTTTCTCTTTTTTAATATGTCTCTGGGATACAAGCCCAGTAGCTACACTGCTGTAACAAAGGGTATGCATACTTTGATAACTTTTTGAGCATAGTTCCAAATTGCTCTCCAGAATTGTTGGATCTGTTCACAACCACACCAACAATGCATCAGTGTCCCAGTTTTCCCATATCCCCTCCAATATTCATCATTATCTTTTCCTGTCATCTTAGCCAATCTGACAGGTATGTAGTGGTAACTCAGAGGTATCTTAATTTGCATTTCTAAGATCAATAGTGATTTGGAGCATCCTTTCATATGAGTAGAAATAGTTTTAATTTCATCATTTGAAAATTGTCTGTTCATATCCTTTAACCATTTATCAGTTGGAGAATGGCTTGATTTCTTATAAATTAGAGTCAGTTCTCTATGTATTTTGGAAATGAGGCCTTTATCAGAACCTTTGACTGTAAAAAAATGTTTTCCCAGTTTAATGCTTCCCTTCTAATCTTGTTTGCATTAGTTTTGTTTGTACAAAAGCTTTTAGCTTGATATAATCAAAATTATCTATTTTGTGATGAATAATGACCTCTAGTTCTTCTTGGGTCACAAATTTCTTCCTCCTCCACAAGTCTGAGAGATAAACTATCCTATGTTCTTTTAATTTATTTATAATCTCATTCTTTATGCCTAAATCATGAACTCATTTTGATCTTATCTTGGCGTACAGTGTTAAGTGTGAGTCCATGCCTAGTTTCTGCCATACTAATTTTCAGTTTTCCCAGGAGTTTTTGTCAAATACTGAATTCTTATCCCAAAAGTTCGGATCTTTGGGTTTGCCAAATACTAGATTGCTATAATTATTGACTATTTTGTCCTGTAAAGTTAACCTATTCCACTGATCAACTAGTCTATTTCTTAGTTGATACCAAACGGTTTTGGTGACTGGTGCTTTGTAATATAGTTTTAGATCAGGTATAGCTAGGCCTCCTTAATTTGATTTTCTTTTTCATTAGTTTCCTTGAAATTCTTGGCCTTTTGTTCTTTCATATAAATTTTGTTGTTATTTTTTTTAGGTCATTAAAATAGTTTCTTGGGAGTCTGATTGGTATAACACTAAATAAATAGATTAGCTTAGGTAGTATTGTCATCTTTATTATATTCATTCAGCCTATTCAAGAGCAATTAATATTTCTTCAATTGTTTAGATCTGACTTTATTTGTGAGGAAAGTGTTTGGTAGTTCGTAACTTTCCTTTGGCAGATAAATTCCCAAATATTTTATACTATCGACAGTTATGTTAAATGGAATTTCTCTTTATATCTCTTGTTGTTGGATTTTGTTGTTGATGTATAAAAATGCTGAAGATTTACGTGGATTTATTTTGTATCCTTCAACTTTGCTAAAGCTCTAATAGCTTATAATGTCTCAGAGAATCCAATGATTCCTGAGATAGCTTTTTAGTAGAATCTCTGGGATTCTCTAAGTATTCCATCATATTATTTGTAAAGAGTGATCATTTGGTTTCCTCATTACCTATTCTAATTCTTTTAATTTCTTTCTCAACTCATTGCTGAAGAAAGCATTTCTAATACAATATTGAATAGTAATGGTGATAGTGAACAAACTTGGTTCACTCCTTATCTTATTGGAAATGGTTCCAGTTTATCCCCATTACATTTGATGCTTAGTAGTGGTTTTAAATAGATGCTCCTGACTATTTTAAAGAAAAGCCCATTTATTCTCATACTCTTTAGTGTTTTTAATAGGAAAGATGTTGGATTTTATCAAATGGTTTTTCTGCATCTATTGAGATGATCATATGGTTTTTGCTAATTTGGTTATTGATATAGTTAACTATGCTAATAGTTTTCCTAATATTGAAGCAGCCCTGCATTCCTGTTATAAATCCTACTTGGTCATGGGGTATTATCTTAGGGATGATGTTCTGTAATCTTTTTGCTAATATTTTATTTCACTTTTTGCATTAATATTCATTAGGGAGATTGGTCTATAATTTTCTTTCTCTGTTTTCAACCTACTTGGTTTAGGTAGCAGTACCATGTCTGTGTCATAAAAGGAATTTGGTAGGACTCTTTCAATTCCTATTTTTTCAAATAGTTTATATAGCATTGGACTTAATTGTTCTTTAGCTGTTTGGTAGAATCCACATGTAAATCCATCTGGTCCTGGGGATTTTTTCTTAGGGAATTGATTAATAGGTTGTTCTATTTCTTTTTCTAAAATGGGACTGTTTAATCAATTTACTTCTTCCTTTGTTAATCTGGGCAACCGGTATTTTTGAAGGTATTCATCCATTTCATTTAAATAATCAAATTTATTGGTATAAAGTTGGGCAAAGTAACTCCTAATTATTGCTCTAATTTCCTCTTCATTAGTGGCTAGTTCTCCCTTTTCATTTTTAAGACTAACAATTTGATTTTCCTCTTTTCTTTTTCTAATCAAATTTACCAAGGGTTTACATCTATTGTGTTGGTTTTTTCATAGAACCAACTCTTAGTTTTATTAATTCAATAATTTTTTTTACTTTCAATTTTATTAATCTTTCCTTTTATTTTTAGAATTTCAAGTTTAGTATTTGACTGGGGGTTTTTAATTTGCTTTTTTTCCCCTAGCTTTTTTAGTTGCAAGCCCAATTCATTGACTTTCTCTTGGAGGTAGACCTTTAGAGGTATAAAATTTCCCCTTATTACCACTTTGGCTGCATTCCACACACTTTAGTGTGATGTCTCATTATTGCTATTTTCTTGGGTGAAATTATTGTGTCTATGATTTGCTGTTTCACCCAATCATTCTTTAGGATGAGATTATTTAGTTTCCAATTATTTTTTGGTCTATTTTCCCTTGGCTTTTTATGGAATGTAATTTGCATTGTATCATGATATGAAAAGGATGCATTTACTGTTTCTGTCTTTCTGCATTTGAATTTGAGGTCTTTATGTCCTAATATATTGTCTGGTTTTGTAAAGGTTCCTTGAACTCCTGAAAAGAAAGCATACTCCTTTCTGTTCTCCATTTAGTTTTCTCCAAAGATCTATCATACTTAACTTTTCTAGTATTCTATTTATCTCTTTAACTTCTTTCTTACTTATTTTTGATTTGATTTAAATAATTCTGAGAATGCAAGGTTGAGATTTCCCACTATTATAGTTTTGCTGTCTATTTCTTCTTGCAGCTCTCTTAACTTCTTATTTAAGAATTTAGATACTACACTACTTGGTGCATATATATTTTAATATTGATATTGCTTCATTATCTATGCTACCTTTTAGCAAGATATAGTGCCCTTCCTTATCTCTTTTAATTTGATCAATTTTAGCTTCTGCTTGATCTGAGATCAGGATGGCTACTCCTGCTTTTTTGATTTTACCTGAAGCATAGTAGATTCTGCTCCAGCCTTTTACCTCTACTTTGTATTTATCTCCCTGCTTCAAGTGTGTTTCCTGTAAACAACATATTGTAATATTCTTACTTTTAATCCAGTCTGCTATCTGCCTCTGCTTTATGGGGTGTTTACCCCATTCACATTTATGATTAAAATTACTAATTCTGTATTATGCTTTTCTCCTTTCTTTCCCCCTAACCCCCCTCACCAGTATTAAAGGTATGAGCGCCACTTGCCTCACACAGCCCTCCCTCTTTAGGGAGGTTTCCTGTGCTTTGCTCTATATTGACATTAGGGAACATAGATTGTTTCCCCAACCTTAGAGTCTCTCCTCTTTTCTTACCTTTTTTCTTCACAATTTCTGTATTCCATTCTGCTTAGTTTACTCCTTCCCTTTTCATTTTTCCCCTCCTACTTTTGAATTAGTGGGAGAAGTTTCTCTGTGAATCAAATGTCTGATATTTTTTCTCTTTAAGCCAATTTTTATGAGAGTAACATACACACTATATTCATTCCCCTCCCTTCTTTTTCCTCAGATATAGTAGGTTTCCTTTGCCTCTTTATGAGATGGAGTACCTTCACTCTTCCTTTTTTCTGGTACAATTTCCTTTCTTTTTCATAAAAGTAAAGCTAAATTATATATGTATTCTTTATGTATGCTCATAACAGAAATATAGTTCCCAAGATTTCTTTTTATCTTTTTATGTTTCTCTTCAGTCCTATATTTGGAGATCATACTTTTTATTTAGTTTCAGTTTTTTCATCAGAAATAGATGGAATTCACCTATTTCATTTAATGTTCATCTTCTTCTTTAGAAAAAAATGCTCATTTTGACTGGGTAAGTTATTCTTGGCTGCATACCAAGTTCCTTAGCCTTTCAGAATATCAAATTCCAGGCTCTTCAATTCTTTAATGGGGATGCTGCTAGATCCTGAGTAATCCTTATTGTGGCCTCTATGTATTTGAATTGTTTTTTTTTTTTTTCCCCTAGCTGCTTATAGTATGTTTTCCTTGGTCTTGATGATTTCCTGCAAAAATAATGTCTAGGCTCTTTTTTTCATCATAATTTTCAGGAAGTCCAGTAATACTCAGATTATCTCTCCTAGATCTATTTTCCAAGTTGTTGGTTTCCCAAGTAGGTATTTAACTTTTTTTCAATTTTTTTCTTTTTTCTTTTTCTTTTTCTTTCTTCTTCTTTTTTTTTTTTTTTTTTTTTTTGGTTTTGCTTGACTGATTCTTGGTGTCTCCTTGAGTCATTCATTTCTATTTGTTCAGTTCTGATTTTTAATGAATTATTTTCTTTATTTACTTTTTATTTCTTTTTATAATTGTCCAATTGAGTTTTTAAATGAGTTGTTTTGTTCTATGGAATTTTTTTTCATTTTGCCAATTTTAATTTTTAGAGTTATTTTCTTTTTCCATTCACTAATTCTGTTTTTCAGGAAGTTGATTTATGTATCCATCCTATCTTTTAATGAATGGGATGACTTATACAGACCCTCTTGCCAAGCTTCTCTTTTTTTCTCCATATTTCTTCTAACTCTCTTTTAAGAGCCTTTTTAATTTCTTCTATGAGAGCCTTGTATGGTGGGGACCAGATCATATTCCCCTTTGGGTTTCATCTAGAGCCAATCTGTTTTCAGTCTCCTCACTGTTTGAAGTCTGCTCTCTATCAGTATAGAAGCTATCTATAGTTAGAGCCTGCTTTAACTTTTTACTCATTTTAACAAAAACCTAACAAAAATCCAATTGTATTCTACTTTGGGGGCAGGGCAACAAGAAGTAGCAGTGAAGGAGCAGTGGGACAGCAATGGCTGCACTGCATCTGTACATTAGTTGTGCTCTGAGAGTGTGCTGAATCACTCTTAGTGTTGGGTGGGTATGGTTAGTTACTGAGAGAGTCTAGCATTTATAGTCTTTACCCTCTGTGTTTATAGCTTCTCTGCTGATCTACTGGCTTGGCTCAAGAGCAAAATAGCTCACACTGTGGTAAAGTTCTTCCCACAAATTTTCCACTGGTTGCATCTACTCCCCACTCTCCTCAGGTCTGCTCAGCTCAGTCAGCTGCCTTCCATGCTCTCACTGCCAACTTGCCTGACACTGCAGCTGGTCTAATCATCCCACCCACGGGCCAAAACAGACCTTTACTGGTGAAGTTCGAGGATATCTTCTGTTGGCAATGTGTTGTACTCTTAATATTTGTGGGTTTTACCAAGGCCTTTCATAAAATAAGTAGTCTGAGGGAAAGAGAGAGCTTAGATAGACGAGTGTGTTCTCTGTGCCATCTTAGCACTGCCCCTCCCATGTAAGTTTCAAAACTATTAAATTATCATCTCAGAAGCAAAGTTTGATTACTTACAATTCATTTATCGTCTTTAAAACAAAACAAAACAAAACAAAAATGAACAAAAACTTTTTTAGACCAGAACTAACAATAAATTGTCCAATTCTTACTGTATTTTTTGGGGTAGAAGAATAGATATTTTTTAGACAAATATTTTTTCTAATAAGAAGCTTTTCTCAATGGGACAATTAAGATCTATTGCCATAATTTAAAAAATTAAAGTGTTACATATACAGATAATTTTCAGTTCACAGAAAATTAAAATTAACTCATCAAGGATTGTCAGGAAAAGAAAAAAAAACCTCTTGAGGAATGGATGTAAATGAAAGTATTTTTCCTTTGGATCTGCAATAAAGCTGTCTGGGATCGGATTTGAGTTGACACAATACAGGGCAAATATTTGATGCTGTTAATTTATGCCTAAAAAAGGTTTCCTGTGCTTTGCTCTGTATTGACATTAGGAAACGTAGATTGTATAAATTTCCCTTTTCTGTCTAAGAAGATCTCTATTTCACACAAAGAAATCGCTATTTTACACAAAGAAAGAGCATTTGAGGATTTGGTCAGTTCTATGACATTAATATAGACTTTTCTTTTTCACAGACTGTGGAACAAGAGGACAATTCACACAAGAATTTAGAAGAAAACGCTCACTTCGCTATAGCTATCCAGAAGAGAAGAATGAAGATCTAACTGATGTGAATAATAGGTATATATATATAAGGACCTAATTTTTATAGATTTTCTTTCATTTTGGGAACTAGGTATTGAATACATTTTAAGACAAATGAAATTTAAGATATACTTAGTCTTCATGGCATATGCCAACTTATTTTATGCTCATTTACTATTTTACACAGAAAAGTTCTTACTGGAAAGAGAAATTCCTCTTTATGTACCTGAAATATGGTTATTCAGTTCCTCCTTGAAGAACTTAAGTGAAGGAGAAAACCATAGTTTCCAAAACAGCCCTTTCTCTTTTGGGAGAAGAATTATTTTGTGGAAAATCTTTTCTTATGGACTACTACCCTTAAATCTGCAACCCAGTATTCCCAGTGAAAGTAAAGAAAATGTCTAATCTTTCTAAAGAGGTCATATATTGCCACTATCTCCTTTCTATTTCTCTTGTTTCCCAATATCAGAATTTGATTTTTATTTATGTTATGACTTTCAATCCCTTCACTCTTCAATTCTGTTAACACATTTTCACCTTTATACTAGCCATAGTCCCTTCTGTTACTCCTCTTAACCCTTTTATCTCTTTACATTCCCTTTCTCTTGAGACATTTGCCCTTTTATCAAAGCACCTATTATGCCCTGCCAAGCCTTAGACCACTCCCACTATCTGCTGCCTTTGCTCCTATAAATATGTTAGTGCATAAAAATGGAGAAAATCATGGAACTGTTCTGATATGGTCCACTACAAAATTATATTTTGTATCTTCAACTGTGCATTCACTGCTGCTAGGTAATCTTTAAATCTTTTGAATCCCTCACTATTTCTCTTTCTCATACTTTATTATCCCATTCATCACAGCAGTTCTTCCTAAATCTTTTCATTTTTCCTTATATCTTTCATATCTTCTCCTTTCCAATAGCCTTTTTCTATAAAAGATGAGAAGATTTTTTCAAAGGGAGAAAGTCCTCTCATCTTTTATAGAAAAAGGCTATTGTCCAAGAGCTGCTGCTTCTTCTTTCTTCTTCATCTCATATCACTCATGTACTTTCTGTCACTTTCTCCTCCTTTACCCGTCTCACATGGAAGAGTTGCCCTTTTCCTTTTCAAAGCAAATTGTTCTACTAATAGCAATGATCTGATTCTATCCCATCTCCTTCATCTGATTTCTCACTCTAGCATTCCTCACTTTCTACTGTGTTTAACATCTTCTTGTTTACTTTATGCTTCCTTATTACACATAATTACACCCATGTTTTATCCATTCTCAAAAATTTTATTTGCTATTACCTCCCTTGTTAATTATCATCCCCTATATCTCCAGTCTTTTGTGACTTACCTTCTTGAAAAGATCATTTGCAATAGATGCCTCCACTTCATTTCTTCTCTTTTTGCTCTTAACTCAAAATCTGTCTTTTGATAGACGTCATTGTGTCAAAAATATTCTCTCTAAAGTTAATAATGGACTCTTAATTGTTAGATCCATTGATTTTTTATTAGTTTCTATTGTTCTTGACCTCTCGGCATCCTTTGCTATTGCCAATCTCACTTTTCTTCTTGATACTCTCTCTGGATATTCATGACACTACTTTTTTCCTGGTATTCCTCCTACTACATGATCACTATTCTGTCTCTTTTGCTGGACTTTCTCATAAGTGATGGCTGCTAATTTTGAGTGTCCCACAAAACCCTACCATAAGACTGCTTTTATCCTTCTAAACTTTTTCATTTAATAATCTCATCAGATTCAATTATTTGGATTTGGATTCAATTATTATCTCTATTGTAGTAATTTTTCACATCCATTTTTTCCAACTGAAACCTTACTCTTGTCCTCTACTCTTGTGTCTCCAACTGCCTATTAGACATCTTGAGCTGTCATGGTAATATCTTAGACTCAATATGTGTATTCTCATTTTTTCCCTCCATACTGTTCTAACTTCCAAATTACTATCAAACCACTATTCTTCCAGTCCTCCAAGTTTAGAATCTCAGTATCATCCTTGACTCTTCACTATCTCTCACCCTTATAGCCTATCTGTTGCTAGAACATATCAATTTTTTTTTTATCTCTCTTGAATGACTCCTTCTCTCCTCTGATACTATTACCACTTTAATGTAGACTCCCATCTTTTCATACCTGGACTATTGAAATAATTTGCTGATTGGTCTGCTTGTCACTGGCCTAGCCCACTTAGATTTATCCTATATTCAGCTGCTAAAATTATTATCCTAAATTACAGGACAGACTGTGTCATCTTCTTACTCAATCAGTTCTTGCAGTTCCTGTATGCTCCAGGATCAAATATAAAATCTTTTTGGTGTTTGAAGCCCTTCATATTCTACCCCCTCTCAGCCACTTTTCCATTTGTCATACACGGTACAAAACATTTCCCTTTATCCCCCATATTCTGCTGTTCTTCTAATAAAACACTCCATGTTTTGTCTATAAGCATTTTCCCTAGCTGTCTTTAACACTTTAAATGTGCCCTTTTATCTCTGCCACCTGACTTCTGTGGCTTCCTTCAAGTTCCAGCTAAAATCTCATTTCCTTATTTCAAGTGCCTTCCTTCTGTTGCTTATTTCCAATTTGTCCTGTTTTTTGCTTGCATATCATCTCCCTTATTAGATTGTGTGTGCCTTTTGTCTTTGCGTGTGTGTGTGTGTGTGTGTATGTGTGTGTCTGTGTGTGTGTGTGTGTGTGTGTGATATAGAAGTACTTACCAAATGTATATTAACTAACTGGGAGCTTTTAATTACAAATTACCCTCACCAAGAACTGAACTCAATACTCCAAATATAGCCTATTTTGGGCAGGATATGGAAGAAGTATTGCTAACCTTATTCTGTACAGTGTGTTTCTTTGCATGACTTCTTCTCTATCCTATTAGATCCCATTGGCTGACTAAAATGCTACAATCCTACTTTCCTTAATCTTTGTTACACATTTCCTTTTTGACTTCTCTTAGGAATTGTGGGTTTGAGGGACACTGTTAAATATTTACAGTCATTATGGCTCATGATGGCCTTGTTGGAAAATTCTTTCCTCTGTTATATATGTATTCTAGGGACAAGTATAATACAGTATTTGTATTCACTTTTATTTCATTTGTGTTTTGATCCTCTTGACTTCTATAAGTGTATTCTGGTGCTATCTAAAATGGGCTTTTTTGTCAGGGACATTTTACAGTAATAGCTTTCCTGTACCTGGCCTATTTATTGATACTAGGAACAATACATATTCTAGCAGTGGGGCTGAGCTGAAAACGTCAAGGAATATAGTTTAACTTTAAGGACTGCAAGAAAATAATTGAATTCTGCCTCTGCTATGGAAACTGAGCCAATCTTGTGCTTCAATGGCTGCTTTGTGTATCAAAGAAATTGATGCTTTGTGTATCAAAGAAATTGATGTCAATTAACCAGCACCTTGAGATGTGAATGCAAAGTAATGACATTTTAGTCTGGGTAAGGCTAACAAAATAACCTGAATGGAAGGACATACTCACCATTATAGTCTATGGGATTAAAAAATCTAGTGCCATATAATTTTCACTTAAAATACCTTATTTATAACTGATGACCTTATTTAAGACTTTCATTTAATAAATAAATTGATGATGGAAAACATATTTATCATCAAAATTATCAGTCATTGTTAAAAGATTGAATTTCATACCTAGGTCTTCAATGCTGATTATTTTTCAGATCTGCCAAAATACTGCAATTCTATAATTTCTCAGAAGATTTCTTAGAAGACATAAGACAGAAATCACATTGCATGTAGAAGTCTAGTCAAAGTCAGCCAAAGCTCCGTTTTGGTAGAGGAAAAAATGGTATTTGTAGTGAGAAGAGAATTAGATTCAAAAGACCTGTATTCAAGTCTATACTCTACTACTTATAGCTTGTCTGTAGCCTCACTGAGCCTCAACTTCCTCAAAGATAAAATGAAATGATTAGACGACATGACCTAAACATCCAGCTCTAAAGATATTATACTAATAACTCAAACAAAAGTTCTAGCCAGTAAGACTGTTAAACTTTATATCTCAGAAATGAAAGGAATAACTTCTAATGGCATTGTTGTCAGGTAGTGAGAGATTTTTCCAAGAGTCAGGAATAATTATTCTAAAGCATTTTTGAATCAGTTCAGAAAAATCAATCCAAATATATGTCACAGAATTTTGCAATTGGAAAAGACCTTGAGGGATTTGTAATTCAACATATACATAAAAAGGAATTTCTACTACAGTGTACCTGACAGATGGTCATATAGCCTCTTTTGGAAATGGACTTCAATTTGAGACAATTTATAGCCATCTCAAACATATTTTTTCTAAGAAATTTTAAAAGTTTTTCTCCCCTTCTTCATTGAAAACCTAAATTTGTATAATTGTAGAGTCTACCCATTGCTCTTGGTTCTGCCTTCTTTGATCAGATGGAATAAAGAAGTTTCTTCCTCCTCTTCCATAGGACAGCCCATCAAATAATGAGACAGTCATTTCTTCTCCGAATCTTTATTTTCCAGGATATTCATCCAAAGGTTCTTAAATAGCTCCTCATATGATGTATAATTAAGATCTTTCACCATCCTGATTGCTCCTCTTTGGATGTCCTCCAGCTTTTTAAATGTCCTTCCCATTCTGCACTGCCCAGAACTGAGAGTAGTACAGATATAGCAGGATAAGGATTGAATACTGTCCTGTTACCTCCTTTTTTGGAAGTAAATTTCCCCTGTCAATTTACTCCAAAATTATATTAGCTTTTTGGCTAATATAAAATGCTGTTGATTTATATTAGATTTCGGGCTCACCAGAACCACTACATGTTTTTCAGATAAGCTGCTGTCAATTATTCCAACCATCTTTTTTCTTATAAAGATGATTTTTTAAAAATCTAAATGTAAGATTTTACATTGAATTCCTATTTAATTTCATTTTAGATTCAGACTAATAGTCTATCTTATTAATATCTTTCTAGATTCTGATTGCCATATGATCTGCTAGCTATTCTCCAGTTTGGTTTAATCTGAAAGTCTGAATCCTTCCCAGATTGAGGAAGGAAATATTAATACTATACCTACAAATTTAAAACTGTAGAGTTTAAATTCAAGATAGCATCAGAAAGATATATATACATATATATATATATATATATATATATATATATATATATATATATATATATATATATATATATATATACAAAGACAGACAGACAGACAGAGACAGAGAGATATACAGAAAGACAATCACAGAGACAGACAGGCAAAGAGAGAGAAAAACAGACAAAGAAACAAAGACAACCTTCATAAACAATTTTCACCAAAATTGCTTCCCCAGCACCTATTATGGAAGTTCACATTAATTGAAATGAGAAGATTTTTATGTTTTACATTTAAAAGAAACCTAGGGCTATATAAGATGCTTCAAGATAATGCAATATTTATAATGGTACTTAAAATATTTATGAGGACAAGGTATAAGTCAATTCTGATTGTAATAGTAGTCATTGAGGATTTATTTCTTCAACAACTCTTTTTCCCCATAATTTTCTCAGAATATTTTGCTAAAGCTGTTGAGGCCACCAGGAAGTATTTATGATTATAATAATCACCTGATTGTTAGTGCAGGAAACTATGATGAGAGTATTTAGTATGACTCCCCAAAGAAGCTTCCAAAACATTTCCATGAGTCTTGTTGTGAAGAAAACATAACTCTTCCCTCTTAAAAAAACCCTCAAAAATAGTGATTTTTCCCTAAAGTATGTTTTAATCTTTATTCAGACACAATAAGTTTTTTCTCTGGGTATAGATAACACTTTTCATCATAAGTCCTTTAGAATAATTGTGGATCATTGATCATCTTGTAACATTGCTATTACTTTGTAAACAGTACATTTCACTTAGCTTAAATTCATGGAGGACTTTCCAGGTTTTTCTGAGAGCATCGCACTTATTTCTTACAGAACAATAATGTTCCATCATAACCACATACCACAATTTATTCAGCCATTCCCCAATTGATGGGTATTCCCTCAATTTTCAATTCTTTGTCCTGGGAAAATAGGGTGCTATAAATTTTTTGTACGTATAGGTCCATTTTCTTTTTAGAAAATATTTTTGGGATTCATGCCTAATAGTGATATTGTTAGGTTAAATGTTTAAGGATATGCATGATTTTATAGCCCTTTGGGCATAGTTCATATCTTTTGATCATCTGTCAATTGGAGAATGGTTCTTCTTCTTCTTTTTTTTTTTTTAATAAATTTGGCTCATTTGAAAAATGAGGCTTTTCTGTCTTCTTTTCTGCCCTGAAACTATGAGGAATGCCCCTGCTCTACTTCTATATAAATTCTAATATTCTTAAGCAAAAGTCCTTCCTTAGTGCTATTACTTGTGAGTGAGTCCTTTGGAAGTTGTCCCAGTCATCACTCCTCACTCCCGGCTGCTGGTTTCTCAAGGCATCTTACCCTATTTGTAGACCTTTACTGCTGACTTTCCAAGATATCTTCAAAGACTGGGAAAGTGAGGTCATCAATTTTGTACAACTCTGCATCACTTAAATCCAACATGTATACAAGTCAAGACATTTTCCTTGTGATATCATTGTTCTTTAAAAAAAAAATCAAATGATCATTAAACATCTGCTAAGTTCAAGTACTCTTCTAAGCACTAGGGACCCTTATTTTGTTTTTCCCCCAGACCTATGGTATAGAGAAATCCAATGTAGACACTCACTCTGCACCTTAGTCTTTAAAATTGTTGCTGAGAGAACTGAAAGGAAAGTGTCTAGACCAATATTACACAGCCAGTACATGTCACAAGTGAGATGTGAATGCAGGCCTATCCATTCAAAGGCTTGTTCTCTATTTATATGATACTCTTTCTAGGGATGCAGAGACAAAAAATTCTCTACATCCTGCCTTAAGGATCTTCTATCTTACCAGGTGAGAATTCTACTTATGCAGAGAAGTAATATAAAATATAGGCTATGAAGCAGGGAAAATAGAATGCAAAGTATTCTAAAATGTTTTAAGGAACACTTTCAATTGAGAGATGGGGGATCAGTGAAATAATTACTGAGAATATAGCACTTGACTTCAGTCTTGAAGATAAGGATTATGAAAGGCAATGATGAGAAAATAATTCATTTCAATAAAAAAGAATGGCTTGAACACATACATGGAGCTTCAAAATGACATGTTGAGTTCAGGGATCATCAGGTAGTCCAGTATGCCTGGAATGAGATTTTGATTTCTTTTATGTTTTGTGAAATTATTCTCTTTAGAACATTCTATTCCAAAATGGATCCTACTTTTATTCCCATTTCCCAAACTCCATATAATCATGTGATCATTTGCCTCTATCTTAGGAACTTTCCTTCAACTTTTCAAAATCATCAAAAGCTGACAAGGCTTCTTTCTTTTCATGTTCGCCAGGGTTGGGCTATTTTGCAATTGGCTTTTTAAGAAGGTTTGATTTTTGACAGCCAGACTTATCATTGTCTTAGCATTGCTATTTCCATGAATATGTAATACAGCTAGCAACTTTCCCACCTGAGTGCTGCATAATGTGTGATATTTAATTTGTCACAGCTTTGTCACTGTGTAAAGTGGGAGAAAAATGTCATTAGGAAAAGACATACTTCTGAAATCTAAATAATATACCAAATGTACTTGCAATACAACATGACATTCCACATAGTTTTCAAGGGAAAAATAATTTCAATATGTTTGAAAGGAAATATCAAAAGAATGACTCCATGAATTATTCTTCTTTATTTTCATTTTAATTATAAATCCTCGATTATGACTTTAATTCTTTTTCTCCTTTGTGTACTTTAAAACATCTGTCTCAGTAACTTGCACATAGTAGGTACTCACATAATTACTGATTTTATTTAACTTTGATCCTTCCCTCTGCCACCCTGATTCTTATTTTGCTTCCTACATTACAGGCATAATGAAAAGTTGTCAATGGATAGAAATACAGGAAATATGACACATTTGTCCAGTTCCAGTTTTCCTCAGGATTTCATTCATTTTGCTGCAGAAGTTCAAGAAACCATCATAGCTCTCAGGAAGCAGGTTTGTTTTTTTCTAGTAGCTGCCATTTTTTTAAAGGCAGATACAGTAGGGTCAATGTTTCTGAATGTTGTATGAATGGGAGTTTACTGTAGTCCATATCAATTAGGCATAATGATAGACTATTATGTTACTAAACTTAATAAATACTAAGCCTAAGCAAATATTTTTAAATGACTATGGATTGGGGGAAGGAAAGAATGAGGAAGGTTAGAAAAAACTGATCCCTTTATGGTAATTATATCATTGAATACTATGTAATCTAGAATGTATTTGTTATATTTAGATTAGACTGCTAGTTGTATGATACACAGGGAATTTCTCATTTCTGTACTAGCTGATATAGGTTAACATATTTCTGAAAGACTAGAGCTTGGGATGCAGTTTTTTATAACTCAAATATAGAAAAAGTACATTTCTTGTACTCAAAATTCAAAAGGTAATACAGAGCTCAAAATTTTATCCATCTTTTAACTGCCTGAAAATATTCTAATTAAAAACTAAACAATTCTATATTTTTTCTATTTTTGTACTTATCTTTTCAGTTCTTGATAGTTTCTGACTTATTCATTCTTCTCTTCATCGAAAAAAGAGGCAATAAAAAGGGAATTCATCTCTATTTGATAAGCAAAATTTTGGTACCTATTCTGTAATGAAAGTCTGCTTGCTTAAGGGCAAAATGTCAAACTATCTATTTTCACAGTCATTTTTGTCATTGTGAATCTTTTGCTTTTTTCGTATTGATATTAGATAAAATAGCTAAAACTTTCTAAGAATGGCAATAATTCTTGAGTCTTTAAGAGTGATATAAGCATAATATTATGGGTATTAGTGGAATGTGTGAAATTCACATACAAGGGTTGACCTATACTCAAATTCTTCCCACATCCTCCTATCATTGTATCTATCATTCCTCCTTTCTAATAAATCTAAAATGATAGGTGGGGGTATTAAGAAAACATTTTATGGAAAGATTTTATGAAGATCTGTTACTTATGGAACAAAAAAGAATTGTAATTAAGGGAATCTCCTTTAGCCTTTTCCACTTATCATAAATCCATCCAAGATTGACTAATTGTGTAAAGATAAAGAGAAAAATAAAGGGGTATCAAATGGGAGAGGTAAATTTGAGAGGGGGAGAGAAGGAGAGAGAGGAAGGGGGAAGAAGAGAAGGAAAGAGAGAAGGGGATACAGAGAAGGAGAGAGGGAGAGAGAGAGAGGAACAGAGAGGGAGAAGGAGGGGGAGAGAAAGGGAAAGAGGGAGAGAGAGGAGGAGAGGGAGGGGAAGAGGGAGAGAGGGAGAGGGAGAGGGAGAAGGAGAAGATCTTGTTAATGAAAAGTACTGTGCACCTGAGAGGCAGCATGAGGATTCCAAACTGAGGGAAAAAAGTACCTGAAGATAAAGTTTGTAGGTTGGTTTAGTGCTGCAGAAATAGTGTCTCAAATGGCACAGTAAGAGGTATGGATAAAACATTTATGCCATGGGAGTTTTTGATTCAGTCTTGCACAATGTGACTTTTATGTAACTTCAAAGGATGTAGAAGAATCATGGCAAACTGTGAAGAGGTATTTTAGTTTCTACCCATTGTTATGCCTTTCCTCTGGTAGCTGCCAATGTATATACAATGGTAACTGATTAAAGTAGCATAGCCAGAATAATTAGACTTATTTTGGGTTTAGAGACGTAAGATAGGCAAGAATATCAAATTAAAAAAGAACACAGCAGAAACCTGAAACCTACATTTTTAGCATCTTGTTTGTGTATCTATGCATGTACATGAGTATAAACAAAGAATACCCTAATCCATCTTCAGAATTTTATATTCCCCCCAAAGTAGGACTTTTTATAGCAGGTCTTAATTTAAGATTGAAGCAGCTAACCAGTGCATATTTTGTTGTTGTTGTGAACCTTACTTACCACAAGATAAGGAATAGAGAATTTATATAAAGTATGTTAAATGATCTTTGAACTATGATGTCAGAATTGAGCAAATACTTGTTTGCATAGAAGGTTGGTTAAGCCTAGGTGAATAAAAAGTATGGTTTAATCCTCATTTGAGAAATACAAAAGGAACAAAAAATTTATGATGTTATCAGGTCTTATTCCCTAACAAATTTTCTTCTAATGGATGTATTTAATCATTACATACAGAGTATGAAGTCAACTAATTTCATTTTTGCTTTTTCTCCATTTTTATATACACATAAACATACGTGTATATGTACAAAAATACGTAGAGACATCTGATCTATGGATATTACTCTTAGATGTGAATTCTCTATGTACCAGCACAGTCAGTTATTTAAAAAATACTTATAATGCATCAGGCAATAATATAATCCCTGTTGTCAAGGAACTCATATTCCTTTGGGGGAGACAATATGAAAATAATTATATGTATGCATGCATGTAAGTATGTATAAAGATGAACATAGATATAGGTAGCTAGGTGGTACAATATTTAGAATGCTGGGCCTGGAGCCAGGAAGACTTGAGTTCAAGTTCAGATCTAATCTCAGACATTTACTAGTTATGTGACCCTAAGCAAGTCACTTATACCTGTTTATCTCAGTTCCTCACCTGAAAAATGAATTAGATAAAGAAATGGCAAACCATTCCAGTATCTCTGCCAACACCCCCCAATATGAT
The DNA here is from genome assembly GCF_048593235.1 of Sminthopsis crassicaudata. NCBI lineage: Eukaryota > Metazoa > Chordata > Mammalia > Dasyuromorphia > Dasyuridae > Sminthopsis > Sminthopsis crassicaudata. Next base: position 256,858,218 of record NC_133617.1, on the reverse strand, counting down.
TTGAAAGAATTAGATGCAACTGAACAACATACATACATACAATATGTAGTATATATGTATGCATACAACATATATGTATGTATATATATATATATATATATATATATGTTGCATCATGACAATACTATCAGAACAGAGTAATTTCTGGACTCCATGAACTTTTCTTAAATAAATTATTTTATTTTGATAATTTTATTTCAAAATGATTTAGTGCTTTTTAAGCTAATCTTTATATTTTATTTTTGGCATTTAAAAACATTACTTTGAGAAAGTGTTCTTAGCCTTTATCAAACTGTCAAAAGGATAAATGACACTATAAAGGTAAAATTCACTTTTTTAGAGAAAAAAAAAAGACTGGGGGGGGTAGGAGAACAGGAGAGCAGAGAGGGTTACAATTCATCCACATTTTTTCATTCTGTGCATAAATTCTTCATAAAGTATCTATCTAACACACTCAAAGCCTCCTTTATTTCTTTTCATATTTCAAGGACTCCAGTGTAGTACATGGACTGGCTTTTATTCTTTTCTCTCTGATCATCTATGTCCTTGATAATGTCTTTCACATAATTTCTTAAATGCAAGTCATTTTTGGTTATATACTGTTATGATCCATTGTGTTTCTTTTCATAGCCTTTTCAATTCCTTACATTTTTGGTAATTTTCAGGTCATGGTGTTCCATGATTTGTAAACATATCAAATCATCATGAAAATACTATCTTAAAAATGACTTAGCATGGCAACAAACAACTTCAGAGCTATGAAAGCACTGAACACATTCTCAATATGATTTTCCTGATTTTATCCCCTTTTTTTCCATTCTGATAGATAGCTAGAAGAGCTATCTGTAGATAGTTAAAAGGAGCATTTCTCATATGTTAGGTACTATGTTATATATTGGGAAAAAAATACAAATAAAAGAAGTCTCAAGCAGCTAAAATTTTAATGGGAGAAGAGAGCACATAAAGGACAGCTTCAAAATGAGGTGTGGGAGAAGTAGGTTGGAAAGGAAGAAAGACAGTATTTAAAAATCCTCCAAATCAAATGTAACATCTTTCCCATCCAAGTGAATGTCATAATCTGGATAATTTTTTTAAATCCACTTGACCTTTCTTATTTTGATTGAAAACTAGGTCTTCATTGAGGGACTGCAGATCTCATTGAGAAGACCTGATAGCGTCTTGGGTTTAATTCATAAATATGAAGGAAAAGGGATTGGGCTTCTGAATTCATTGAGAGGGAACTCCAAACAAACAAATTCCCCTCAATGCAAATCACCATCTGTATTGCAATTTCTACCCTTTTAGAGATAAACTGAGAGATTAAATGATTTGCCTAGGGTTACACAGATGATATGTGTCAAAGGCAGAGCTTAAATCTTTGCCTTATTAGCTTCAATGCTAGGTTTTTGTTAAGGACCATGTTAAGGGGAAGGGGCAGTTCAATTCTCTGAGAGCCTCCACATCTTGTGAATCATAACACTTGAAGGAGTTGCAAAGCAGCCTTTACTAACATAGATGTTCCTTGTGGATGGGGAATGAAATAAATAAAAGGCAAGAGGGAAGAAGAGAGAAGTCAGACAACGCAACTGCCTCTCAGTCTCCTTGTGTCGTCATCATGGTCATGGTGGTCGTCATCATTATCATCATCATCATCATCATCATCATCATCACCATCCTTTTACATGAAGAGATCCATTCTACAGGTCTGAGTTAGACTTCCAGCAGCCTCTGGCAGGGTGCTCCTACATCACAACAGGTTTCCATTCATGTTGCCACTTAAATTCAGTATCACTCCATTTTTATCAACAGGCAGACCATTTTCTCTTTCAAACTATCACATTCATACTTCTTGGTGAAGATCTTTGATAAGCATATGCCTCCATTTTTTATGCTTTCCTCTTTTGTGCATTTAGCAAATAAAGATGTGATATTTTGAATGCTCCCTACCCCAGATAATTGTGACTTTGAAGATGTCTTCTATTTTAAAAAGTTAAAAAAATGTATGCACCGATCATTCTCAAATATTTTATAGATCTGAGAAAGAATGTTTCTTCATGACACAGAATTTGTAATTTACATTGTCAGACAATTGTCATTTTCGGACAAGAATGTTATGGGAGCAACCTGCTAGTGGGTGCTGGGGATCTAATTCTGACCAGCAGAATAAATCCTTTCATATGAGAGGATGATAACAATATAAGGAAACTGAGAGACAGTTATATTCTCTGACCTCTGTCCTCTTCCCTTTTGCTTCTGATTTATTTCATTCCCAATTCCCAAGCTACATCTGCATCAGTAAAGGCTGATTTGCAATTCCTTCATGTGTGTTACAATTCATATCTGTGGGGGCTTTTAGAGAATCAATCCACCCCTTAATCATACAATCTCCTTTAACCCTTTACAAGCTTTCTGGATTTTACACTTAGGTGTGGTGCTCAACACAAGAACATCTGGACAAACTCACAATCTATAGGGAATCTTTTTGAATCTTGAAATATATTCCAGATTTCTTCTACAAAAGTAATAAATACCTTTGGTTGGAAGGAGCCTAATTTTCCTTGTTTTATGCCTTGCTTCATATAAATGATCAGAGGATTTTCTTATAATTCTGTCTGTGTGATTATAACTTTCAGAGAATGATAGCATTTTAACATAAACATGGGAAGTATTCCTTGTTAGAGGAGAGCCTTTGGGGTAATATTTTGCTTTCCACATCAAGTGCTTTCTAATAATTGGCAAATGGTAGGTATAGTGTGATATTGCATTCTCTATACTTTTCAGTCAGTTGGATTATGATAAATTATTTGTGTATTGCAGAATTTTATTTGTAGGATATTGCTTATAAATGTAAGGAATATCTCTATGGATTTCCTCAATGGATTTATAGTCTATTTTCCTAAGAAAATAATAAAATTATAATCATATGAACATGGCTCTTTTCAACAACGGGATGATTCAGGCCAGTTCCAATGATCTTGTAATGAAGAGAATCATCTACATACAGAAAGACTGTGGGAATTGAGCATGGGTCACAACGTAGCATTTTCACTCTTTTGTTCTTGTTGTTCTTGTTGTTTGCTTGCATTTTATTTTCTTTCTCATTTTTTTCTTTTTGATTTGATCTTGTGCAGCAAGATAATTATATAAATATATATGCATATATTGGATTTAAAATATATTTTTACCATGTTTAGCATATATTGGATTACTTGCTATTTAGAGGAGGGGATGGGGGAAGAAGGGGAAAAATTGGAACATAAGGTTTTGCAAATGTTCATGTTGAAAAATTATCCATACATATATTTTGAAAATGAAAAGTTTTAATTTTAAAAATTTCAAAAAAAGACAAAAATTATAATTATACAAAGTAGCCATTTTGTTTTTCCTTTTTTCTTTAATTGTAATAATAATCAAACTCTCTGTTAGAGTTTCCTAACTAAAAGACCTTAATTTGACTATCTAAAGAGAAAAAGAAAAGTAGATGAAGAATACCTGTTTCCTAGAGCAGTGGTATCAAATTCAAATAGAAATAAGAGCCATTTAATCACACAAATGGGCCTCATAATGCTTTAGAAAACCATATGTTAACATTATTTTTGTTCTACTATTTAATTAAGCATTACCTAATTGCATTTTAATCTGGTTTGAGATGGTCATATATATTTGATAATTCTGACAATTTTTGTCTAGAATATATATTCAAAATAGATAGGCATAAGGCTCATTTAGCAACACATCTATTTGGGTGAGATACTGCAAATGGATAATTCATTGGGTCCAGAATAGCATCCTGGATTGCTTTTTGATTGTAATGTTCTTTAAATGGCTTCACCTTCTTCTTGAACTATATATTCACCTTTTAAATATCAATATTCTCCAGGAATATTGTATCATAAATTTGCTGTTATACTATATTTCACAAGTGACATTATGTTATAAACTGTTGCTATACTTGGCTATTCTATCTCTATTTGGCAAAGGAATCCGATTTTGGTCTTGTTAAGCAGTTTTGGAGCTCTTTTGGTTTCTTCCTCATGGCAATAATTTAACATTCACTAAACATTATTAAAGATTGTAAGCACTATTGCTTAATAAAATTAAAGAAAAAAATTCTGGAGGGAAGAAGCCCACAGAGAGTTTAGAATGAGAACATTCAAAAAAATTTCTATAAGGATGACATTAAAAACACTCAAAAAACAGAGTTTATTCATTTTAATTTAGCAAACAATTATTACATGCCTAGTCTTTTAAAATCAGCATGCTATTCATTAGAAATACAAAGATGAAAATGGAATACTTCCTACAAAAAGTAGCTTTAAAGTTCATTCATTTCAAAACCAAGCCCTGCCTCATCAAGACCTGTCCTGGGACCAGCTAAAGTTTTTCACTTTTTTTTTTTTTTTTTTTAGCATTCTTACTAGTTGTCCAGATGAGATGACTTTATGGGTTGCTTTACAATCCTGAGTTTCTATAATTCATATAAATTCGGCAAATATTTATAAAGTTCTTACTATATGCAAGGCACCATGGTAGGCACTGAAAAAAACCTTAGAAATTACCTACTTCTACATCCTCATTTTACAGGCAAAAAATATGCAGGCCAACAAAATTAGATGACTTTTACAATTGACTTGAAGTGGTCTATTTATCATTTTATCATTATATGCTGATTCCTGAATTTAAAATGGGCAGATAGTAACTTTGTATATTGGATGTTTTTTTTTTTTTTAATATTTACTGCATATTTACATTGTTCATTTTTTGTTTTTACTTTACCATTCTTAAATATGAAAAAAATTGCATCCTTACAAACCAAAATGTTAGTCCTCTGTGATCTGCAACTATGTGATCATTGTAGATTTAGACCTGCCAGTTGTTTGCTATGATTTTTGAAGCTTGCTGTGTGAACAATCAGACACTCTTGATTTCATGTTTGTTGTAGAACCACAATGGTGGCTACAATGAATTAGATCCATTGAAGGCTTGGATTTGATTAGGACTCATTTGAGTAATCCTAGCATCTGAAATATGTTTAATGAGTTAGAAAACCTAGCAAATGAAAAGAGAGAGAGAGAGAGAGAGAGAGAGAGAGAGAGAGAGAGAGAGAGAGAGAGAGAGAGAGAGAGAGAGAGAGAGAGAGAGAGAAAGAGAAAGAATCATACCATAATGCTGTTTTTTGGGTTAATTTTAGACTACTGATTGGAAAAAAACAAACAAACAAACCAAAAAAAAAACAAAACAAAAACAACAACAACAACAACAACAACAACAAAAAACTTCACATTTTGGTTAATTTCTTTCTCTATCATATCTTTTATAAGGCAATCTATGATTAATCTCCTATAAAATATGTCCATGTTACATTGTAATGAAAATTCACATTTTCTTCCATATTTTCATTCTTTTAGGTGGTTTAACTGATTTTTGCGGTCTCACAAAGTTGTTAGCTTCCATTTGGCATGTTCTAGTTTTTAATGTGTGATTTTCTTCAGTTAGCTTTTATATCTTATTTGATTTGGCTAATTCTACTATTTAAGGAGGTGGTTTCTTCAGACAATTTTTTTTCCTTCCTTTCCCAACTATTGACTCTCTCATGCATACCTCTTATTTCCTTTCTCAATTTTTTTTTTTTTTTTTTTTACTTCTGTTATTTGCCTTTTAAAGTATTTTATTTGCACTTCCAAAAAGCCTTTTTGGGCTTAAGGCCAATTCATATCAATGTTGGATATTTCTTCTGTGGCCATTCTGTCTTTGTATGAGTTTGAGTTTTGGTGTTCCTTGTCACCATAGTAGCTTTCTGTGGTCAAGGTTATTTTCTGTTTCTTGCTCATTTTCTTTTCTTTTCTTATGTAATTTCTTCCTTTTTTAGTTTTATGGCTGAGCTCTCCTCCTGGGGTAAAGGGAATATTGTCCCAAGCTTTTTGTGCAGCTTTAAGACTGTTTTCAGGGGGTAGCTTTGCCTGCTCTTTGCAGTGAACAGCCTGGTTTCTGAATGTTTGTCTTCTGAGTTCATTGATTTGTTCTTCTACATAGCCAGGATGAGGATCTTAGTGGCTGATTTGCTGTGATCAAGAGCCTTTCATCAACTTTCCTAGAGTTTATCTGACCTGGATTGAATATGCTTTTCACCCCAGTGAGAATGACCTTTCTGTCTTGAGCTGGAGAGTGTTTCTGTCTGTCAGACTCTGTTCAGAGACATGGTTTCATGTGGTTTTTGAGAGGAAACTGGGATAGTTTAAGAAGCTTCTTGACTTTACTCTGATATTTTGATTCCACTTTTCTTTTCTTACCACCCACAAATTCATCCTGTTTTATTTTTTACCACCCTTCACCTCTTTTCACCCACAATTAAGAAATGGAAGAAAATGTGAAATACCTCATTGGAGGAACAGTCAACTTAGAAAATAGATCTAGAAGAGACAATTTTAAAATTATTGGCCTACTTTAAGGCCATAACCATGAAAGAGATCTCACAAGGGACATTGTTACAAAATTCCAAAACCATAATCTCAAGGAAAAAATACTTCAGAGCACCAGACAAAAACAATTTAAATATCAAGGATCAATAGTCAGGATTACCCAGGATCTGGCAGCTTCTACAATAAAGAATCGGACGGCCAGGAATATCATATTTCAGAAAGCAAAAGACTAGGGTTAAAACCAAGAAATAATACCCAGCAAGACTCAATATCTTCCTGGATTCTGAGTCCACAGTCACCAAGTGCTTTCTTCCTTGTCTTGCCACAAAGTGAATCTCTGGCCTCTGTCCCTCTGCCCTCTAATCATTGCCTATGATTATCTTAACACCAAACATTCACCCTGCATCAACTGTGAGAAGAGCCATTTATTCAACTTATGCTAATAGAGTCATTGTCTCATATCAAATAGATAATTAGCCTTAAGTGCTCTGTTGTCTGAGTCAAGCATACCTTTTTCAAAGTTTCAGCCCTTTGCATCTTTTGTTTTAGAACACAAATGGTCATGCTGTCCCTGACTTCTCAGGGAGGTGAGAACCTCAAAAAGGAAGTGATCAGACTGTTCCTGATTTCTCAGGAAGAGAGATGAAAACCACCAAAGGGAATTGGGGAGTCAAGCCAGATATTGGATGCATTTATTGGATATCTTCTATCAGTTTCTGGAAGTCATTGTATTTAGCTTCTCTGTTCTTAACAACAATGTTTGTATTGTAAGCACCTTTGGCTATACTTTGTATCCTAAATACTGAAAAGGAGCAAGTCTTTGAATTTTTTCTGGAGCTATATGCAATTTGTTGTTCCTTAGTAGACATGCTTGTAACATTTTTCCTCAAGTGCACATCCCAATATATCATCCATGCAATGTAATAACATTACTTTTGGAAATGCTTTTTTTTACTGGAGTAAGATCAGCAGCAACATACATTTGACACTTAGTAGGAATGTTTTTCATTCCCTGTGGCAAAACTGGCCGTTCACATCTTTTATGGTTCAGCTAAGTTAACACTTGTGAGACCTGGGTTAGTTCTCTGTTGACCCCAGGATCAGCAAAAGTCCTTTATCTTTGGTGGAGAAGTAAAGGAGACAGACAAACCTCCACGAGGCTCACCACCAACCTCCCTTCTCCTCATCGTCCTCCTCCCAAGTGACTGTGGCTTGTCTTACTCCAGCCCCTAATCCCTCCTACAATTATCTATATACACCAAAAGATCAAGCCAGCACAGAATTGTGAGAAGGGCCATTTTGCAAGCATATGCTAATAGAGTATTATCCAATAGGTAATTAGCCTTAAGTGCTCGGTTGTCTGATTCCAGTGCACCCATTCAGAGTTTCAGCCCTATACAAACACTGGGCACTGAAAAGGAAAATCATATCCTCCTTATCTAGAGAGATAGAATAGAAGCAATCCTTAATGTCTATAATCCAAAGAGGCCATTCTCTAGGCTATTGAGTAGGAGATGGTAGTCCTGGCTGAAGAGTTTTCATTGTTTCCATCTATTTAATGACTTTTCTTAAATCAGTCAACATCCTCCATTTTCCAGATTTCTTTCTTACAACAAATATAGGGGAATTCCAAAGACTTAGAGAAGGTTGTAAGTGTCCTTGGTCAAGTTGCTCCTGTACTATATCTAATAAGGCTAAATTTTATCACTAGCTAAGGGCCACTGTTCTATTCACACTTGTGTATCCAGTATAAGTGAATTGGAATTCAGTTTTCCATTGAATAGGAACAGGTGAGAGTGTTGGTAGCCTTTCAACAGCAGCCCTGCCTTAAAAACCTGAAGTGCTCATTTGTAACCTAATTGTTGTAAAATATCTCTTCCCCACAGATTGATGGGAATTTTTTCAACTATAAAAGGAGTAAAAATTCCTGTTTCGCCTTCCAATGTCCATCTCAGAAGGGTAGCACTAACTTCAGCTGTTATTGATCTTCCTATGCCAAACATACGGGTTTTTACCTTAATCTCTGGCCAGTGACAGGGCCAGTTGGCACCTCTAATGACTGTATGATCTCCACCTGTGTCTACCAATCCTTCTAACGGTGTGCCATTTATACATACAGTGATAGTGAGCAGGAGTTGGTCAGCTGTAATTGCTGCAGTGTTAAATATTCCTGGATTCTGTTGCTTGGAGTCAAAATCTGAACAACTATCATCAGATTGCTTATTGGGAGTCTATATCAGTAAACCTGATGCTACTACTTCTCCTGGTTGATAAGTCACACATTGTCTACTTGTATTAGTGACTGGGATATTATCTACCCATTTCCCAGTTTCCCACATCAGTGTATGGATGGACACTGTTTTGTAAGTACTCTCAGGAGGTGAAATGGTCAAGTCTACTGTACCTGGAGGCAAGGGATCCATAGGCTGGAGAGGATCAGATTTCACCTCTCCAAGGGATATCTCAGTTTTCCCAGCTGCATTCAACTCTATTCTCCCCAATTGTAATCCTTTTCTCCCATCATATTGCTTCTTGGTTGATTGTTCATGTCTGAGTACTGAACTTCTAAAGACTCTTCAAGTGTAGCATTGGCTGTCATCATGCCCCAAGTGTTTTGTGTTTTGGGCCCTAGGGCTAGGCCTCCCATCCCATTTTCCTGAATCAGTCACATTCTAATGCCCAATGGAAGCCTCTGTTACATTTTGGACATGGGGTATTCGGTCTTATTCTCCCACCCTGTTTTCTCACTCTGTTTCTGTGCCAACATTGAGCTTTGAGATGCCCTACTTTATCACATTGAAAACACTGACAAGTCTCTCTGGAAGTCCCTTGCCAAAAGGCACTTTGTCTTCCAGGATTCAGATCTTGGGAAGTCTACATCATTGCCTGGGTATAAAAGGTATTTGTGCCCACTGTGGCACAGTGTCTTATGATCTCCTCTAAAGGAACATCCTTTTGTAGTCCTAGTATAATTCTTTTACAAATATCATTATCATTTTCTTTAGCAAGTTGCCTTATCATAATTTTTATTGCTGCATTTTCATCAATAGTTCATATGACAGCTGTCTGCAGACATCCCACAAAATCAGTAAAGAGTTCATTTGGCCTTTGTGCTATTTTCTTGAAGGCCTCTCCTCTGTCCTGTTTACCTGGGATAAAATCCCATGATTTGATAGCAGCAGAAGCAATTTGCTCATATGTTGCTATGGGGTAATTAATTTGTGCTGAAGTGTCTCCATAAGAACCTACACCTGTTAGTTGGTCACAGGTGATTGGAGTATTAATTCCAGTTTGCCTATTTTATTGGCTTTGCATCCTACAGAGTTCACTATATTCAGAAAGCCACAACAAGTTTTGTCCAGGTTCTAAGCATGTCCTTGCTATAGATTTCCAGTCACTGGGAGTTAAAATTTCATAAGCCAAATTATGTAATAATATCTTAACATAAGATGATGTAGCCCCATAAAGAGTTAAAGCTTTTTTCAAATCTTTGACAATTTCTAGATTAAAAGGAGTGTATCTTCTCCTTTCTATACCTGAAGAGTTAAGGTGTTCAATCACAGGATACATTTCTATTCTTATATCAGCTGTATTCTGCCCTTCCTCTTTGGCTTTAAGTAATTGCCTTTTGCAATACAGTCATAAGAGGAGTGATTGCTGGGGGGGAGGTGCTGGTGATATCACTGCCCCTCCCACTTTTCCTTCTTCCTCCACCAAGGAAGGTGAAATTGATGAGGGAGAGTCAAGGACCTGCTTGGGTGTAGGTGGAGTTGAAGCTGGCTGTGAGAGTGAGAATCACATTCTTTAAATTCACTTAATTCCCCATGCCCTCTTGTGAGATTTCCATTAATTTCTCCCTTCTCTTCCTCTTTCTCCTCACACTTCCTCATCTGGCTGTTCTTAAAACTTTTCTTTTTTCTAGAATTTATGGGATTCTTTAAGATTAATTGTATTAAGTTGTACATATAGAATGTTTCCTTAGAAATTGAATCAGGACTTTTATCATTGTAATATTCACATAGTTGATCTCCTACTAGTTTCCAATTATCTCCCTGTGCTTCTTTTTCTTTGAAGAACCAAGGGAATATGCATTTTAATGTATCCACTCCACTAGTCCATCAATCTGTTCCCAAGTTATAATCAAACTTTACCTCTTTCTCACTCTGAGTATGATTCCTGTAGATCTCCCTCAGGGTGGGGCAAAATCTTTTCCTAATATCTGGCCCATTTCAGCTAGAAAATGAGAGTTACTAGTTTAGCTCTTAACAAAGTAAGTTCTCTATTTGTCTATTAAAATATTCACCCTATTTACTGGTCACAGTGACTTGTTCAGTGAAATTGGGGTCCTTGGTTCACAATTTGGGCACCAAAATGTTAAGACTGGACTAGCTCCCTGGAGGCCTCAGGATCAGCCAGAGTTAGGATAAATTCAAGTCCTTGGTATTTAGGGGGAGAAGTGAAGGAGACAAAAAAGCTGCTTCAAGGCTCCTGGATTCTCAAGCCCAAAGTCACCAAATTCTCTCCTCCTTGTCCTGCTGGAAAGTAAGTTTCTGGCCTCTATCCCTCTGCCCTCTAATCCTTGCCTATGATTATCTAAACACCAAATATTCACCCTGCATCAATATAGAGATTTATTTAAACTTAGAGAGGAATAAGAGGGGGAAAAAGGGGATGGACAGGGTAGAAGGGAAGGCAGAAACATTAAAGAAAAAAGTAAGAGAAAGAGGAAGGGGTGATAGAAGATATAAGTTAATAGGTGGGATAGGTAAAAAGCACTACTGAGAGAACAGGGAGGAGTGATGGGAACTAAGGTAATGGGTGGATGAATTTAAAAAAAGCACGACTAAAAACAGTGGAAAGAGAGAACAATACTATATACAGGGGAGAAATTAGGATGGAAGGAAATGCACTGGTAATCATAATGGTGAATGTGAGTGGGATGAACTCCCCCCCCCCCATAAAACAGATTCAAATAGCAGAGTGCATTAAAAAGCAGAATCTTAAAATATATTATTTATAGGAAACACAGCAAGACAAATACAGAATAAAGTTAAAAGTCTGGAACTGAATTTATTATGTTTCAATTGAAGTAGAAAACAACAACAACAAAAAAAACCAAGGGTAACTATTCTGATCTCAGAAAAAGCAAAAGTAAAAATAGATAGCATTAAAAGAGATAAGGAAGGAAAGGGCATTTTGATAAAGGGTGCCATAAATAATGAAGTATTAATGATATTACATGTGTATACATCAAGTGGTATAGCAAGGAAATTCCTAGAGAAAATTTTAAGCCAGTTGTGGGAAAAAATACACAGCAAAACTATTCCCCTCTCAGAAGTAGGCAAATCAACCACAAATAAATAAGAAAGTAACTAGGGAGCTTAATAGGATCCTAGAAAACCTCGATAAGCTATATCTCTGGAGAAAACAGAATAGGGACAGAAAGGAATACATCTTTTTCCTTGGCAGTATATGGCACATGCACAAATATATATATGTTTAACAAAGGGCCAGGGAAAGAGACTGAAAACAAATTGAGTGAGTCAAAGAAATCCAAGAAACAATCCCTAATTTCATTCAGGAGAATGACAATAATGAGACAATATAACAAAACATATGGGATGAAGCCAAAGCAATTATTAGGGGAATTTTATGTCTCTAAATAGATAAATGAATAAAATAGAGAAAAAGGAAACCAGTGAATTAGGCATGCAACTAAAAAAGCTAGAAAATGAACAAATTAGCCCCTCATTAAATACCAAATTAGAAATTCTGAAACTCAAAAGAGAGATTAATAAAACAGAAATGAAGAAAACTTTTGAACTAATAAATAAAACTAAGAGTTGATTTTATGAAAAAGATTTTGAAAATAGATAAATCTTTGGCTAATTTGATCAGACAAAGGAAAGAAAAAAACCAAATCACTAGCATAAAAATGAAAAGAGTAGACTTACCACCAATGAAAAAAAAAAAAAAACAATTAAAGCAATAATTAAGATCTATTTTGTCCAATTGAATGGCAGCAATCGTTACTATTTGAATAGAATGAATCTAATTGAAATGGATGAATGTTTTAAAAAATGAAATTGTCCAGATTAATAGAAGAGAAAATAAATTAAATAGTCCCATTTTAGAAAAAGAAATTGAATAAGTCATTAATGAACTCCTCAAGAAAATAATTTCCAGGGTCTGGTGGATTCACAAGTGAATTCCACCAAATCATTTAAAGAACAATTAATTTCAATACTCTGTAAACTATTGAAAAATAGTAAAGAAGAAGTAATGCCAAATTCCTTCTATGACACAAATGTGACACTGATACCTAAAACAGGACAAACCAAAACAAAGAAAACTATAGATCAATCTCCTTAATGAATATTGATGCAAAAAATTTAAATAAAATATTAGCAAAGAGATTACAATTTATCATCAGGATAATAAATTATGACCAAGTGGGATTTATACGAGGACTGCAGCATTGGTTCAATATCAGAAAAACTATTACCATAGTTTCAATATCAATATCAATATGAAAACTAACAGAATTCATATGATAATCTCAATAGATGAAGAAAAAACTTTTGACAAATTACAGTACTCATTCTTATTAAAAAAAAAAAAACATTATAGACCATAGGGATAAAGCAAATTTTCCCTAAAATAATAAAATAATAAGTAGTATCTGTCAAAACTTAGAGCAAGCATTATTTGTAATGGAGAGAAGAAGCTGGACACATTCCCAATAAAATCAGGAGGGAAACAAGGATACTCATTATCACCACTATTATTTAACATTGTACTAGAAATATTAGCTTGACCAATAAGAAAAGAAAAAGGAATTAAAGTAATTAGAATAGGCAACGAGGAAATAAAACTATCACTCTTTGTAGATGATATAGTAATATACTTAGAGAATCCTAGAAAATCATCCAAAAATCTACTGTAAACAATTCACAGCTTTATCAAAGTTGCAGGATAAAAAATAAACCCACACAAATCATCAGCATTTCTATGTCTTACTGTCAAAGCCCATCAGCAAGAGATAGAAAGAGTAATTCCATTTAAAATTATCATAGACAAAATAAAATATTTGGGGACCTGCTTGCCAAGACAAACTCAAGATCTATATTAACAGAATTATAAAATGCTTCTTACATAAATAAAGTCATATGCAAACAATTGAAAACTGAATTCTGTAGAAAGAATTGGAAAATGAGTAAATAACTATCAGTTGGGGAATGGCTATACAAGTTGTGGTATATGAAGGTAATGGAATATTATTGTTCCATAAAAAGTCATGAACAAGCTGATTTTAAAAAGGCCTAGAAAGATTTACTTGATCTGATACTGAATAAAATAAGCAGAACTAGGAATACATTGTACACAATAACTGCAAGAATATGTGATGATCAACTATGAAAGGCTTGGTTCTTCTCAGTAATTCAGTGATCCAAAGAAATTCCAATAGGCTTTGGACAGAAAATACCATCCTGTATCCAGAAAAACAACTAAAGAAACTGAATATAAATCAAATTATTCTAAGATCACTTTCTTTCTTTCTTTCTTTCTTTCTTTCTTTCTTTCTTTCTTTCTTTCTTTCTTTCTTTCTTTCTTTCTTTCTTTCTTTCTTTCTTTCTTTCTTTCTTTCTTTCTTTCTTTCTTTCTTTCTTTCTTTCTTTCTTTCTTCTTATCTTTCTTTCTTTCTTTCTTTCTTTCTTTCTTTCTTTCTTTCTTTCTTTCTTTCTTTTTCTTCCTTCCTTCCTTCCTTCCTTCCTTCCTTCCTTCCTTCCTTCCTTCCTTCCTTCCTTCCTTCCTTCCTTCCTTCCTTCCTTCCTTCCTTCCTTCCTTTCTTTCTTTCTTTCTTTCTTTCTTTCTTTCTTTCTTTCTTTCTTTCTTTCTTTCTTTCTTTCTTTCTTTCTTTCTTTCTTTCTTTCTTTCTTTCTTTCTTTCTTTCTTTCTTTCTTTCTTTCTTTCTTTCTTTCTTTCTTTCTTTCTTTCTTCTTTCTTTCTTTCTTTTCTTTTTCTTTCTTCCTTCCTTCCTTCCTTCCTTCCTTTCTTTCTTTTTCTTTTTTTTTTAAATCTCACCCAATGGTTTTTCCCTTGTGCTCTGATTTTGTTTTCCCACATGATTCATAAAACAATATGTATTAAAAATAAATTTTAAAAAAAGAAAATTCACAAATTAAGTCAAAGCTATGATATGATGGAAGAATTCTCTTTGCCACTTGGCATATCTTATGCTTTTTGATAAAGGAAATAAGCATTTAAATGAGATATTAAGCCCTTTATAAGTATTTCATTTTACACACACACACACACACACACACACACACACACACACACACACACACACATTTGCAGTGAAATGTAAATACCACATTATTGGAAACTAGACAACTAGAACTCAGGATGATAAGACCATGGCCTTAGGAAAACATATTGAAAATGATAATAGGGTCATTTCAGTATTGGTTACTGTTATAATTTTAACATAGATTGTAGGACCAAGTCATTGGAATATTTCAAGTTTGTGGCAGTATACAAAATTGGGACACTTCTCTTCCATGTCATTTTTGTTTGCATCGATGTTTCTACACAGAATGTCCATGTCATATTTGTGTGTAAGCTAGATTTAGGAAAGAGTAATAGGCAACTAGACAGAAAAAAACCCTCTATTTTGTAGTTTGTATGCTGAAAAATTTCCTGAAAAAGTCTATTTTTTTTTTTTTTTCCGTGAATTTAAAACCTCTGGCCAAAGTTGAAAAAATGCACAGAAAAAGTGATAAGAAAATAAAATTAAAATAATATCTTACAGATTCTCAGAAGTTTCATGAGCAACATGCCTTAGTAAAATTCTCAAAATTTTGAGAAAATTGATTATGAATTTGGAAATTAGTCAAAACCAACAATTAGGAAAATAGCAGTTTTTACTAACTTTTCTTTGAATCTTATCTTGTCTGAAGTAATCTCTCACTCCAGATGGGAGTGAGATTTTGAAGGGATTGCTGATTGGATTATTGTCATCCTTATCATTATTTCCTAACCTCTCATATGTTAAAGTATTGTAGAAAAAGCCTTTATAGTGGTAGACTCAAAATCTTGCAAACAATTCCTGCCCAACCAAACTTGGAGGAATGCAGGGGAGGGTCAAACTCCACTATCCTCAGAATCTTGTATCCAGCCACCTAACTCATCAGCTTCTGTCCAGCAATTCCTTGAGAATAATCTGGATGTCCCTGGCAGCACTCAGCATAGCAACATGGAGTGTGTAAGACACTCAGCATCTTTTTTTTTTTTTTTGGAAAATTACCATTCTTTATTTCAATTACAAAAATGGACTAGCTATGTAATCTGTGGCAAATTAATTTATATCTGACCAATTTTCTGATTTGTAAAGACAAGTAATATTGATTGTTGCTTAACAAAAAAGAAATGATATATGAATGTTAAATTGCTTCATATTTTTTATGGTTTTTTAGATGTGATCAATATGTGCTGCTAATGTTGAGAGATATAATTTTTTGGGTGTGTAAATTACATTAAGCAAATTCAACTAGGCCTCACTGGCCCTCAGAAGATAGTGTATAGATTCTCTCTTTTCTTTTTCATTCCCTGACCTGAAGAAGGGATTAAGAAGGAGAGAAAGAAAATATGCATAATGTAATATAATTTGTTATTTGAGAAATCATGATAAAAGTAGTTTAAGTGAACTTTAATTAGGGCCTATTAAGAGAATATATAAATTACAATCTATTTACACTAAATTTAGGAAAACAGAATAGCAGTTTACAGCTAACTTAAAAACTGTCAAAAAATCAGCCTGCTTTTGAGTTATCTAGAATCAGACTTCACAGGGTCCAGACACAAAATACTTACACCTTAACTCTTTTCTGGCTTACCAAGGAAAAATGATTTGTGAAAAATTGGAAATATTAAAAATGAAAATTCAGTTTGTCAGAAACATTTGGTAATTTGGTTTCAGGACATTTCTTGATTTAAAGGAAACTTCTGTATTATAATTTTTAAATTTTCTACGAAATAATTTTTGTTGTGCTGGAAAAGTATAATGAGGATCTAAAGTTAAGTTAAAAACTTTAAGTAGATTATACTTTCAAAAAATACCATTACACCAAGTGCAGTACAACTGGTTGTGAATTTGTTTTAATTTAGTTGAAGGGCAAAATGTTTTTTCCTCTAGAAAATCAGTTTGGCATTAGATTAACCTCAACTGAGAAGGAAAAAAATTAAACAATACTTCATCATTAAAATAAAATACATTGATGAATGGATAATGAGATGTTTAGAAAACAAAAATAAATGAAGAAGGATTATAGATTAAATGGAAAATCAAAACTCAGACAAACTTTGCCCATGTAAATTACTTATCTCAACACCTTTAAAGATTTTTCCTTTCATTTTATTTCACAGTTACATTTTCAATTTTTCCAATGTTATATTTTTCCTTAAAGAGTTAATATTTCAATGCCTTTTTAAAGTATAATCTAGCAGATAATGTATAAATATCTGGGAGCTTGACTAGAGTATGATTCTGAAGTACCACTCTCTCCTGCTCCTGTGCACTCTGCTATTTTCCTCTAAACCCCACTATTTTACTTTTGACCTTGCATAACATGTTACCACAGATGCTCTAATGGAATCTATTCTCTTCACAATGAAATTGTGCTTACACTGAGTTTAAAATATGTCACCTGTGTAGAAGATTCCTAGTAATTTATTTGTGGAACAGAATTTCCTGTCTTGGAAAAGTTTTTTTTTTTTCTTTTGGGGGGGGGGGATAAAATAATTTTTTCTCTTAAAACAAAACAAAACAAAACAAAAAAACCTCACTAAAACCTCCTCTGGTGTCCTATCATGATATGAAGGAGTCTTTGGTTTCTGGAATGGTATGATATACCAGTGAAATGAAGATTCTGATATACCTTGTAAGATTGGAAATATGAAGGACAAAATAGCTCTCATTTGAGAAAAAACATATCTAAGTTTTAGGTTTACCACTCAATTGGCTGCTGAGTAATGAATGCACTGCCAGTTACTGTGTACACTATTCACTAAAGTGTAGCAGGATCAAAAGGATAGAGATTATTATTTCCATCAACAACAACAAAAATGGATCTTCAGAATATTGAAGGCCAAAATAATTATTGGATTACTGGTGATAATATTTTGATTTAACAGAATCACAGAATTTGCAGTTTGGGAGCAGGGCTTCTTAACTTGATGTCTGAGACTTACTTTAAAAATGAACATATATTTTATAATAATATTTTAATATGATTAATTTACTTTGTAGAACATATATAAAATATTATTCTGATAGAAGATCTAGTCCCATCTGTATCTTCCACAACTTACCCAACAAATAATTCTCTTGCATCTTCTTGAAAACTTACTGTGAAGAAAAGTCTACTGATGCAACCAATAACTATTTGAGGTAGCTATAGCTGTTTAGAAGTTGGTGTTTTGTTTCCTGTTACATCAAACCTCTTTAAACCTTCTATCTATTGCTTTTAATTCTTTTTTTTTTTTTTTTTTAATTTATCCTTCTTCTACATGGAAGTTAAGATACTTAAAGACTTCTATAATGCACCTGTTTTTCACCTTCCTCCCAACATTCTTTTTTTCCAAGCTATTTTTCACTTTGTTTTAAACATTCCTTATGTGATTTTTAAAGGTCTTTCACCGTCTTGTATGTTTTTCTAAAGACACTTTCTTGGTTATCAATATGCTTTGTAAAATGTGACAAGTGGAGTTGTCTCCTCTCCTCTCCTCTCCTCTCCCCTCCTCTTCTTTCCTCTCCTGTCCAGGACAATAGACAACTTTTCATATATTCTAAGACTGCATGCTTTTGAAGCATATAGAATTTGCACTTTAATCAAACTACCCTTTTCTTTTTCAAATGTAAAGCTTTCTGCACACCTGCACCAGGAAATACCTATGAAATTCGTTGTATTTTTTTGTTTGTTTGTTTGGTTTGTTTTTGTTTTTGTTTTTTGTTTTAACAATTGTTCCAATACTTTATTACTCAATGAAAGTTCTATTCTAATTCTGGCATAGAAAACTAGATCAAAAGCTATATAAGCTTTGGAAAGGCCTACTGAGCTAGAATGTCTTCTAGTTAGTCCAGATTGAGGGATGGATGATGTCTTGTGAAGACCCCTCTCCCCATCGATTATATCTGGAAAGGATAAAGGCCAGGTGATAAAATGTTCTTTGAAGAGTAACATAAGGAAAGGAGTGATTACAATCAGGGCAGGGAGAGAATGAAATCATGGATCTTTTGAAGTTTTGAACAAGGAATTCTTTTTTAAATCTTATCTTAGTGAAGACAGATTGAGTTCAGTTTAAGGGATTTGGTATCAGAAAGTCATAGAATTAGAAGGTCTCTTGGAGCTTCCAATACTCTCATATTACTTTGGAGCTTAAGTAGCTTGACTCAGGTCATACAAGTAGTAAATAACATAGCTGGGGTGTGAACCAGGTCCTCTGACCTCTAATACCAATGTTCTTGTCCCTTCACTTTGCTGTTTCCAGTAACAGTACACCTGTACAGCCTTTATCACATACTTACAAAGGGTAGGGGGTTAGTTGAAATTTGAATAAATTCTGAAGTCTGAGATGAGCAGAAAGACCCTTCCAGGGATTGATTGAGCACCCTCCCCAGAAATCTCAACTGGGGAAAGAATTTAAGTTTCCAGATATTATAGCAATATTCCCCTCCGTAGGTTTCCTTTAGGATGTCCATTAGGTCCTGGGACTCAGCACCAGTGAAAAAAAAAGTACAAGCTTTTCCTCTATATTATGGCTCTTTCTATTCTAGCTTTTGAGTATGATACCAGAAGTAGGTACTAGGAACTCAGGGGTAATCAAGTAGCTACTTCACTGCTCTAATAGACTTCTATGCTCCACAAAACACCTATGGAGGCTTGGAAACATACCACTTTGCTGTAACTGGCCTACATTTTCTTTGCTGCCATCTGTTTCCTCTCCATCACTGTCCAAGCCATTACTGCTTTTTCCATAAGTGTAACAGTTTTTTAGACCACTAGAGCCAATATGCCTCAGGACTAATTGATACATTTCTAACTTTGCTGTCGGAGACATTTAATAGAATGCTTCTTGGAAAAACCCACCTTTTTTTTCAATAAAATACTTTTACAAGGTGGTAAATGAATAGAGAAGCAGATGAGTTGCTCAGTGGATAAAGTTCTAGGTCTAAAGTCAGGAAAATCTACTGGAGCAGGAAATGGCAAACCAATGCCAACAAACAAACAAACAAACAAAACAAACAAACAACTACAACAAAAAAAAAACACTTGGATAGTATTGGCACATTATGATCCACAGGTCACAAAGAGTCACATGTTACTAAATAACTAAATGACAAATGGATCTAAAAATATTTTTAAAATATGAAAAAATATTATAATGGTATGATTTAATCAATTAACTATAATCTGTGACGAGGCTAAAAAGCTGAGAGTAGAAAACCTTCTTTCTTTCATCCCATTTTTCTAATCTTGTTGGAAAGTACCATGTTCATTCAGCCCACATGTTAGTTCATAGAGGGACCATTTCAAAGGAACTTTTGAGGAACCTCTTAATCTGCTTCTATTTCATTCACTTTTTAGCAAAAGAGTTCAGGCCCACACATAGTCAGGTCTGCATCTTCTTTTGCCTTTTGGGCAGAAGGAAAACACTGGTTCCCTTTGCTTTCTTTTATCCACTTTTGAATTTTCATCACCTTTTCCTCTCACTGGCTCTAGGTTATGAAAATTGTTTCCATCCTCACACATGTCTCACACATGCCTTTATATTTCTATAAACATAAAAAGGGAGTGCAGCAAAGCTGGAAGCCAATATAAGCATGTATCCATGGCAAAGATTCTGAACACTCAGGTTTTTAATCTATTTGCATGTTACAAATAATTGTTAGACTAAAGTATTACATTAAAATAATTATTTTTCATAGTTTAAAAATATTGATGCATTCATTTGCCACTTTATAAAATTTCAAATAGTTTTATTGACAGAAAAGTGTTTTTCCCTCCCAAGGTCAAATCTGTTAACCTTGAATAAGTCCTAGATGCCAGCTTGATTGTGTGAGGCTTTAAGTCTAAGCCATTTGTAAAAGATGCAGTTAAATGTGTTTTTAACCATCAAATATAGCTACCTTTTTAAGAAAATTAGATTTTTCAACAATTCAGAGTTTGGTCAGGTGTTTTGTAGGGCAATTGAAGACCTTAGCTTAAAAAGGCCAAGGTGTCCCATTTCATCCAGGGCCATCTCCAGTCATCTTGATCTACATCTTGTCACTGGACCCAGATGTCTCTGAAGGGGAAAATGAGGCAGGTGCCTTTGCACAGCCCTCCCTCCCTTAAATCCAATTCACTTGCATGTCATGCAAGTCATCTCCCTGATGTCTGGTCTTCTTTGAGAATGAGGGAGAAACAACAACAATAACAACAACAACATTACTTGTCATATTGTTAAAGTTATGGAATGTGGAACAACATCTTCTGAGAAATCCCATATAAACTTTTATTGTTCATATTTCAATAATGTTTCTTTTTGTTATTGTTGCTTATTATTGTTTGTCTGAATCAATATTTGGTTGTCTATTACTACTACTACTACTACTACTACTACTACTACTACTACTACTACTACTACTACTACTACTACCATCACCACCACCACTATCACCACCACCATTATTGCTGCTGCTGCTGCTGCTGCTATTTCTACCATTAAAGGACAGGATTGTGACCTACTATTTCACTGATGCCTTATTATAAATCTGGGATCTTTAGATTTTAAATGAACTCTTTTCCCTTACACAGATAAATGGAACACTTGGGCTTCTGTTTAGGAATATTGATATTGGAAAATTCTGGTTCATTAACTTTGGAATAAAAGTATTAAAGAAAAATGAGATGTAGCTTTGAAGTTTCCTATGCCTCCTAGGCTTGTGCTTATAGGGTGTAGTATTTCCTTAAACCATGTTATTCATCGGCTTAATTTCTCTCTACTCCAATTTTTGCCTCCTTTCCTTCCACCATCTTATTCAGATAAACAAGCTAGAGGCTCGCCTGAGGCAGGAGGGATGCATGGATGATAATAGAATTCATCGAAGGGACAATGAGCACTGGATGAAAGAAGACTGCATTAGCTGTATCTGTAAGGTATATTTGACTCTATTCTCTTTTATCATCCTCCCTTTATTTTCCCTTTGGTTTCCTGTCTGTTGAAACACTATGATAAATTTATTCTTGAAACTTTGCACCTTTTAAAGAAGATTATAGGATACTTTTGAAGGTCAGTATAAGTGTGCAGTGATCAATGACTTTTCTATTATTATAGTGAGCAAAAAAGACAAGTTTTCAGTGCTTTAAGGCCAAGATTACTCTTTGTATAGTTCTATCTACTGTCCAGTGATTTTTTTTTCTCTGAAATGTATGAGCTTTACTCTTCATGTAGATTCTATTTTTGGATGATGAGAAAGTTAATTTCAGGGTCCTGGAAACTTTGATTATGATAGAGTGTCCTAATTGGCATCATAGCCCTACTACTTTAGATCCTTATCCTTTTCATTTTCCTTCCTTCTCTCACTCTTCTTTTGCCTCATCCTCTCTATTACTCTCCCTCTTATCTATTTCATGCTGTATTCTGAACACGATTTGTATTATGAAGTTTAGTTAAGCTCTGTCATGGGAGAGAAATCAATTTATTCTTTATGGCTATTAGCAGAGTTGCTTTCTTTCTGTTTCCATTAATCATCTTCATTCCTTTTCTTGTTATACTAATAATTTTAATTTTTTTACTTTGGAAAAACTACAGATTCTGCTTACAATTAAATTATTTAATCTCTTTATTTAGTAGACATGTGAAAGGAGGGAATAATGGAGTCAACACTCAAATAAATTTAGGGTCATTAGATACATTGCTTTTAAAGTGAAAGCATGTCATTATTTAATCAAATCTATTTCCAAACTCTGATTCAATTAATAATTTCTGAGTAGATTTTTTTTTCATAGATCTTGATTGAGGTGAAAGCTATCAAGAGACAAACAACTCAAATTGAACACAAGAATATTCTTCAGAAAAGCACAGTGTCAAAATTTGTGATAATAGGGGCTTCTATAACATAAGAAGAGGAAGTATTAGGATATAAATAAATAGTGTATTATGCAATTGTTAGGCTTCAATAATGAGTTTGATTTTCTTAAAACTGTGTGTTTACAAGGACTGTATCTTCCATGATTGCTTTCAACATTAGAATAGCCTCCCTTCAAATGACAATGACAACTTCTCTATTTGTCAGTCTTCAGAGACATTTGACTAAATTGCTTTAAAGTCAATAAAATAGAATACTTATGTAACTATGCTGGTGGTGAGAAATTATAGATTTGATCCCCATTAATGAATGTTTAGGTGTAGTCCTGTGACTGATCTACCAAAGAAAAGCCTTACCCTGAGGAGGAACTTCAACCCAGAGGAATTGCAAAGAAAGTCATTCTACCCATTTGTTTAGAGGACTGAAATTTTCCCTCCTATCAATATACCTCTTTCATTCAGGACACTGTGGAATGCTAACAGTGTTCCACATAAGTTTTACTTGTTCCTCCATTGTATTGTTTCCTTCCCACCCTAGGTAGTGAGGTTGCATATTGAGTCAGGAAAAACTGACTTCAGATATTTAAATAGTTGTGTCATTTTGGAAGAACCAGTTAAAATTCTCAATGTCAGTTTCCACTCTGAAAATGTGTATAATAGTAAAGTGAAGTCAAGTGAGATAATTCCTGTAAAACATTTTGTAACACTTAAAGCACTATAGAAATGTTTTCTACTATTAATTATCATCATTGTTATTCTCTCACTTAGAATTTTATGGGTAGATAGTGGAAGCAATTTACTCTTGGTATGTGTGTTCCTCTGGTATTCACATCTATATTTACTTGAAAAATTTGTGATCATTAGAAATTTTTCTATATATTGATTGTTGGTTAATTGATTTTCTTTCTGGAAGGTACCTCTTTTTGATGACAGTTGCCAAATTTCCATTTAATAATTCATTATATGTAGTTTGTTCCCTGGGCTCCAAAGGATTGACAAAGTGACAAAGTTACTGTTTCACATGTAAGATTATATCTTAATTTATTTTGATTGAAGCTGCAGTAGATAAGGAGGAAGGGGGAAATTAGATGGTTCTTGAAAATACTTATTTTATATGTCAAAAGAAGAATTGATCTAATTTTTCTGTGTTTTTATGTTGTGAATCATAGAGCTAATATTTAAATATTACCTTTCAGAATGGTCAGGTGACATGTACTTCTGAGACTTGCTAACCAGCAGAGTGCCTCACAAATGGTGAAATGGTGAAAGGAGTGTGCTGCTCTCTCTGCGTTGACAATGAAAAATCAGATGATTCCCAGAGGAACTTTACAAACATCTCCTTTTCCTGGTGCTCATAAAAGGAAGACTTGCCATTTATTTCTGAGCCATGGGATAACAACTTATGCTCACATTTTGACATGAAAATGCATGCTGATTTTTAATAATACAGACTAATTTAAGCCTTAAAATACATTGAACATATTCTATTAGTTCCCTAACTTTGCCTGAAAAATGCAAAAGTAAATAAGGTCATAAAAACTGTATTTAAAAACCTTCATAATACAGTTAAATATTCCCTAAACTATGATTACAAGTCACTGTTCTCAAAATCTTAAATAGATGATCCTATATTCTTTTCCTTTAAAAGATTTAAAGTCAAAAGAATTCTTTTTTTTTATTAAACATCAGTTATGAGTGAAGATATCTGATTTTTAAAGTTTAGATACAGGTGGTCTCAATGAGATTGAAAGCTTAATCAGATGAGTTTCCTACTTATTTAAAATTAGTGTTGTGATCATTTGGAAATAATCTACAATATGATTTAGTTTCTCCTCTAAATTCTGAATTTCCTGGTAGATAGCAGTTCCAGTAACTCAAGAGTCTTATTAGATGAATCTAAAAGATTTTGAGTGTGAAGTCCATAGAATCTGTCATTATATCTCAAAAGCTCAATGTATTTAGATGGGAAAAAATAGCTCTTTATTTTTGCTAACTTCTGATTTGAAATGTTTTATTTCCTTCATTTATAAAAATAACATATTATAATTTTAAACAATAATCCATTATTTAGAGAGGGGGTTTATTTACTTCATTAGACTACCACAAGGGTCTATGATACAAAAAGGCTAAAAACCCCTGTTTTGGAGTTATATTCTGTTATTTCTTTAGTTTGTAAATCTTTAGATATTGACAACCCAATGAAAGAATTAAGTTCTTTCAAAATAATACAATGAGTGCTAAACAGAACATTAAGAATTTGAGCATCTATTCTGGGCAAGGCACCATTATAAGTGGTTTGAATGGTACTATGAAGATGAATAAAATATGAATAATGGAGAGCTGAATAATCACAATCACCATTGGGTCCAACCCTTTTTTTTACAGATTATCAAACTGAGGTACAGGGAAGTTAAGTGACTTGTCCAAAGTCACAAAGGTAGTAATCATCATAGCTAAGATTTGAACATAGAGATCTTTTCTCTCCAAATCAGTATCCCTTCTGATATATGTCCCCTTGGGATGGAGACTGGACAGAAACTGAATTATAATTTCACTTATATGAGGAAATTCTAGTTAAGGAAACTTCCTTTATAAATGTAAGCTGACACCTTCTTGGTAATTTATGATCTTAGAGCTGCCTGTGGTACTGAGAAGCTCAGTAACTCATCTAGGATCATACAGGCAATATGTGTCAAAGCCTGGACTTGAACTAAAGTCTTCCTGGTTGGAAGGTCATCTTTATATCCACTATGCCATGCTGTCTCACAAAGCAATTGTTATGTGAATCCAGAGAAGAGTTTTCTACCAACTAGATGAAATTTAAAAAAAAAAAAAAAAAAAAGATTCATGGAGAGGTAGCATTTGTTGGGCCTTAAATCTAAGATAAAATTTTAAAAAGCAAGAATTGTGAAACAGAAAGAACAATTTTGAACAAAGATACACAAAGGAAAAGGAATTTTATATTAACAACTTTCAGGGAGCTAAATAATTGTGTATTTCTCAGGAAAACAACAACAACAACAACAACAACAACAACACTGAATAAACCCAAGAAATGAGAGTTCTAAAAGAACTTCCCTCATTTCATTTGCAAAGCCATATAGGTATTTCTGAGGAATTTAAGGTTTCTAAATGCACACGTGCCTTGCTATTTTTTAAAAATCTAGTATTTCAACAGTTAATCAATAAGTAATGACTTGCCTTAAAAACAATTCTTTATTTTATAAAAGGAGTCATGAGAGTTTTCTTTTAATAAGGAGCTCTATTAGTCTATTTATAATATGATTTGATTTACAAAACTTGAATTTCATGCTATCTTTTCAAAAATGTAAAAAACCCCACAAATTCATGTATATTGTAAATAATGTAGTACATGATCTGAACGCTATTAATGTAGCAGAATAGTATTTTCTTGTGTGCAGAAGGAAAACTTTAAAATAAATTATTTTGAATTGATCATTGAATATAAACTTTCCATGTTATAGTTCCATACCCGGCACAAAGCACACTCAGGGAAATAGGTCAATTTCTTTTCATTTTAATAAAATCTGGGACATACTTTCACAATTTTATCATCATTATATATAATTATTTAAAAACAAATGTGAGATTATGTATTTTAAGCAAACTTATTCTCATGGATTTAAGATTATGAATTCATGAAATGGTATGTGGAAGGTCAGGAAAATATCTTTTCATTCCTAAAATGGTTAAGCCTTTCCACTCATTCTTCCAACAAAAATACAAGTTGCCACTTTTTGTTTGGAAAATCATTAATATATTGAGGCCCTCCAAATATTTTCTTATAGAAATCTTACTTGCTTAAAAACTAAAATTATTTCATTCATATGATAAACAAGGATTTTATTCCTTCTCTTTACATCCCACATACCAAAATGCTAAAGTTTGGTAATAACTTTCGACCCACAGAATAGAAACCTACCAGATAATCTAAATAGGTTATGATTATATTGTTAAGATATTTTTCTGTTTTCCCCCAAACTCTCTAAGCCAGTTCTCTGCAAGCTTAATACAAACCCATTATTTTCAAAACTAGACCAAAAACACAGAAGGAACTTTGTTGAATATCTAATTGGAATCCTTTGATTGATGAGAAAACTTATGCACAGAGAAAAGTGATTTTCCCTTGTATCACATGACGAATTAATGGAGGTATAGGACCACCTTCCCTAATATGTCAAAGTGTGTCTACTTAGACTCATAGTTTTATTTTCTGTAATCATATTACTTCTATGGCTTATGTTACCACCGAGGTTAACATTCTCCAACTTGGTTACCACATGATAATTTGATCACCTAATTGTTAATTGGATAGTGAAAATGATCCCAAACAACTAGGTTATGAAATGACCATTTTAATGATTGAATTGGTTGCTTTGATTTAATCTATCAGTCATCTGGAAATTATCTATTATAACTTTCAAGTCCCACTCAATTGTATTTTTGGTTCATTTAGTTGAACTATGTAGATAAGATCATAGTATGAATAGATGGAATATTTTATGTTTTTATGACTGCATTGAATTACTATGAAAATTGATATTTTAATGGCTTAAATACTTTAAATACTGAAAAAGTGATTAGTCTAATATATCAACATATTGAGTTAGCATGTTGAGTTAAGTAATAGTTATTTGAAAGGGAATTTTGTGCTTTTCTGTGGGTATCTACTGATCTCTAGTAAAAGGATCATCCTAAACATAGATTGTGGTTTTTTGTTTTGTTTTGTTTTTACTAGCAGGTGAGGCCCCTGCTTTTTTTCCAACTTAATAATCCTTTTATGCCATTATGATGATTCTTCTGTGTTTTATTCAGATCTTTTGGGGTCTTTTCCAAGGTGCATAGAGGTCAAGGGCCCAGATAAAGGTGCACACTACTGGCCATTTTCTTGGAATGAACAACCTAAACCTACTTTGACACTGATAGAAAAGAATTTAAAGAAACATAGGAACATCTGAGGTAGTATCTGTGTTAGAATCTGCTGGTTTCAGGCAAGTGATTCTCTCTTGAACATAAATCTAAAGTTCCATGTGATTTGTAATTTGCATGGAGAATTTAGCATATTATCATATAACATTTTCTTTGAAAAGAATGACTTGCATATATGCATAAAGCCTCTAATAGTGCCTGGGAAACATTTTTTATACTTTTTCTTTCCTCCCTCACTCCCTCCCTTCTTCCTTCCTTCCTTCCTTCCTTCCTTCCTTCCTTCCTTCCTTCCTTCCTTCCTTCCTTCCTTCCTTCCTTCCTTCCTTCCTTCCTTCCTTCCTTCCTTCCTTCCTTCCTTCCTTCCTTCCTTCCTTCCTTCCTTCCTTCCTTCCTTCTTTCCTTCCTTCCTTCCTTCCTTCCTTCCTTCCTTCCTTCCTTCCTTCCTTCCTTCCTTCCTTCCTTCCTTCCTTCCTTCCTTCCTTCCTTCCTTCCTTCCTTCCTTCCTTCCTTCCTTCTTTCTCCTATTCCAGTGTTTCTAGGGATAAGAGTATAGGGAAATAAAGTTCTGTGTGATGTGGCCTTTTGTGGCCTTTTTGTTTTACTCAATTATGATGTTATTTGTTAATTCATATTGATTTAATTTTAAAAGTTCACTGTTAAGTTTGAATGACCTAAAGTTATTGCAAATAACTACAGATTCATGTTACTTTTTAAAAAAATATTTTAATAAAACATATGTTATTCATTAGTATATTAAACTGATTTCTTATTTAGTTTATACTGAAATCAATTTAAATATTATGAGAAAGTGTTTATTAAAAAAATCATATTTAGCTCTGTTCCTTAAAGACAATTTCAATAAAGAATTTTTCCATAAATTTAAAAGAAATTTCTATATTATGCCTATTTAAAGTTAAGAGACAATGCCTAAATATAAATGGTGCTAAAAAGTTGTGCCCCAAATATAACTTCATATGATATAATTTTTTGCTTTGTGGAAGATGATTTGTTGCCTTTTATTTCAAACATTGGGTATGAATTAATGTTTTATTATACTTTTCCAAAGAGGGTATTGAGACTCTATAATGTTGTCACAGATTATAAATTATTTTAAAAATAATACATATGATTGTCAAATTAAAAAGTGAATTCCTGCCACCTATAATAATTAACCAAAAAAGATTCAAGTCAAAAGTTTATGAGAAAGATGGTTTCTACTAGATCCCCTGACCAGCAGTGGGAATAATGAGACAAGGTATTTAGCATCTCATTTGAGAAATTTCACCTAAACAATGATGTGCAGTTGGATATAAGTGAAGAGAGAAAATCTCTCATTCAAAGTGCATTATTTTTAAAATGAGACTGGTATAAGTATGGGGAGAGGGTTTATGGGGATGACTGGATAATTGTGTTTTGGTGAGATTATTTGAGATCTTAGGTACTTATATTTTCTAAGGTAAAGGCCTCCCTTCAAAATTTTAAAGGAAGTTATCTGATATTTTAAAAATAAAATAATGAAATGAAATAATTTATGAAAAATATTAAAGACTTTAATATGGCAAAATAATTTTAGACAATTTTGCATTGATAATACATATTAAAAATATTTTATTTATATGATTTCCTCTTCATATAGAGAAGTATGGGGAAAAAAAATCTGTCTCCTAACCTTTTGTTGTTAATGTTGTTATTGTTGGGAGACCTCTAATTTCATGGGATAGCTAGGTGGCACAGCAGATAGATTGCCAAACCTGGAGTCAGGAAGATTCGTCTTCATGAGTTCAAGCCTAAACTAGTGGTGTCACCTACTTAACTCTGTTTGCTTCAATTCTAAAGCCATAAAATAAGCAAGAGAAAGAAATAGTTGACCATTCCAGGATCTTTGCCAAGAAAACCCCAAATAAGAGTCACAAAGAATTGCATGTAACTCAGAAATGACTGAACAACAAACTTTGATTTCATTTGGAAAACTTTTCTGGCTACTGTTTAGTAGTTTCCTAGCTGAAATAATTACTTGGAACACTGATAAATTAAGTGATATGCCAAAGGTCATAAAACCATTATGTGTCAAAGATTTATCTGATTCAGAGGCTGCCCCTCCCAAATTGTCAAGAATAAATTAGGAATGACAGACTTGCAGAATGGACATGATAAAATAAAATTCTAGGTTGTAAGAATTTAATGTTCAGGGAAAAAAAATGAGAAAACTGAGATGACATGTATAGTTTTTAATGAAGCTTTAATATTTGAATTTACTTAGAAAATGTTAGTTCTCTACCTTCCAGATACATTGATGTTGGCTTGAAGGGGAAAGAAAAGAACAGATTTGTAAAGAGTTTGGAATTTTTAAAGGCATTCTGGATTTGGAAATGACATTATATGCAACATAAATTATTCAAACAAGAAGGAATAAGGGAATCAGCATACTAGAAAAGCATTAGAAATTAGATATAAAATAGTATATGAAGACAATGCATATAGAGAGATCTATAGAGAGATTATTTAAAGTAATGGTTAAGTCTCAAAAGGAAAGTTTAGGAATATTTAATCAAAGATTTGGACAAGCATAGAAAAAAAGAGACAGATAGTTACACACATAGAAATGGGAAAAGAATATTAATAATCAAATTAATAAGAACCATATGATCATCTCAATAGATGCAGAAAAAGCATTTGACAAAATCCAACATCCATTCCTACTAAAAACTCTTGAGAGTATAGGAATAAATGGATTATTCCTTAGAATAATCAGGAGTATATATTTAAGACCGTCAGTAAGCATAATATGCAATAGAAATAAACTGCAACCTTTCCCAGTAAGATCAGGAGTGAAACAAGGTTGCCCACTATCACCATTACTATTCAATATAGTACTAGAAACGCTAGCCTCGGCAATAAGAGCCGAGAAAGAGATTCAAGGAATTAGAGTAGGAAATGAGGAAATTAAACTATCACTTTTTGCAGATGACATGATGGTATACTTAGAGAACCCCAAAGACTCTGCTAAAAAGCTACTAGAAATAATTCAAAATTTCAGCAAAGTGGCAGGATACAAAATAAATCCACATAAATCCTCGGCATTTTTATATATCACTAACAAAATGCAACAGCAAGAGATACAAAGAGAAATTCCATTCCAAACAAATGTTGAGAGTATAAAATATTTGGGAATCCATCTACCAAAGAAAAGTCAGGAATTATATGAGAAAAACTACAAAACACTTGCCACAAAAATAAAATCAGATTTAAATAATTGGAAAGACATTCAGTGCTCTTGGATAGGCCGAGCGAATATAATAAAGATGACAATACTCCCCAAACTAATCTATTTATTTAGTGCTATACCAATCAGACTCCCAAGAAACTATTTTAATGACCTAGAAAAAATAACAACAAAATTCATATGGAAGAATAAAAGGTCAAGAATTGCAAGGGAACTAATGAAAAAAAACTCAGAGGAAGGTGGTCTAAGTGTACCTGATCTAAAGCTATATTATATAGCAGCAGTCACCAAAACCATTTGGTATTGGCTACGAAATAGACCGGTAGATCAGTGGAACAGATTAGATACAAAGGACAAAAAAGGGTACATCTATAGCAATCTAATCTTTGACAAACCCAAAGATTCCAACATTAGGGATAAAAATTCATTATTCGGAAAAAACTGTTGGGAAAACTGGAAATTAGTATGGCAGAAATTAGATATGGATCCACACTTAACACCATATACCAAGATAAGATCAAAATGGGTCCATGATTTAGGCATAAAGAGGGAGATAATAAATAGATTAGAGGAACAGAGGATAATCTACCTCTCAGACTTGTGGAGGAGGAAGGAATTTATGACCAGAGGAGAACTAGAGATCATTATTGATCACAAAATAGAAGATTTTGATTACATCAAACTAAAAAGTTTCTGTACAAATAATACTAATGCAAACAAGATTAGAAGGGAAGTAACACATTGGGAAAATATTTTTAAAAACAAAGGTTCTGACAAAGGTCTCATTTCCAAAATATATAGAGAACTAACCCTAATTTATAAGAAACCGAACCATTCTCCAATTGATAAATGGTCAAAGGATATGAACAGACAATTCTCAGAGGAAGAAATTGAAACTATATCCACTCACATGAAAGAGTGTTCCAAATCACTACTGATCAGAGAAATGCAAATTAAGACCACTCTGAGATACCACTACACACCTGTCAGATTGGCTAAGATGACAGGAACAAATAATGACAAATGTTGGAGGGGATGTGGGGAAATTGGGACACTAATACATTGCTGGTGGAGTTGTGAAAGAATCCAGCCATTCTGGAGAGCAATCTGGAATTATGCCCAAAAAGTTATCAAACTGTGCATACCCTTTGACCCAGCAGCGCTACTACTGGGATTATATCCCAAAGAAATACTAAAGAGCGGAAAGAGACATATATGTGCCAAAATGTTTGTGGCAGCTCTTTTTGTTGTAGCTAGAAACTGGAAGATCAGTTGGAGAATGGTTGGGTAAATTGTGGTATATGAAGGTTATGGAATATTATTGCTTGGTAAGAAATGACCAGCAGGAGGAATATAGAGAGGCCTGGAGAGACTTAAATCAACTGATGCTGAGTGAGATGAGCAGAACCAGAAGATCACTGTACACTTCAACAACAATACTGTATGGGGATGTATTCTGATGGAAGTGTAAATCTTCAACATAAAGAAGATCCAACTCACTTCCAGTTGATCAATGATGGACAGGGGTAGCTGCACCCAGAGAAGAAACACTGGGAGGGGAATGAAAATTGTTAGCACTAATATCTGTCTGCCCAGGTTGCATGTACCTTCGGATTCTAATGTTTATTGTGCAACAAGAAAATGATATTCGCACACATGTATTGTACCTAGACTATATTGTAACACATGTAAAATGTATGGTATTGCCTGTCGTCGGGGGGAGGGAATAGAGGGAGGGGGGGTAATTTGGAAAAATGAATACAAGGGATAATATTATAAAATATATATATATATATATAATAATAAAAAAAAAGAAATGGGAAAAGAGAAAGAGATACAAGGGTTTGGAAAGGAATCTTGCATAGTATAATGAAGAAGTAAAGAGGCTTTGATGCCTGAGGCATGTGATCTCTGCAGCAAGTCGAGAGCTCTGGCTACATTGAAAACACATCATCAATAGGAGATGTCTTCTCTTCTTATTGGCTGTGCATGTGACCTCATAGACCAATATAAGTAGTGGGGACCAAGAAGTAAGAGAAGTTCAGCAGGAGAGTGAAGGAAGAGTGCAGGAGTGATGCAGGAGAAGTGCAGGATGTGAGCATGTGGAATAAAGACTTGTGGTTGCAAGCTGCTGTGTCCAGGCTCTCTGTTGGACAAGAGAACCGCGTCTTGGAGAGGCAGTGGCCAGAGATCTCTGAAGACCTAGGATTAGGTAAGCAGTAAAGAACCACTGCTTGAAGAGGCATCTTCAAGGGATCTTGATCTCTGATCAAGGGATCTCTGAAGACCTGGGATTAGGCAAGACAATCAGTAATCTCTGAGGGAGTGTTTACAAGTGGCAGCCCAACATGGGGGCAGCACTTCCAGGATTGTCAGGCCCAGAAAGGGAGGGTTCAAAAGAGTTCCAGAGAGCCAAGAAGGCAAAGCATAATGGATCTGGATCTAAATTTACTTGTGATCATGCCCAGGATACAACCGTGGATGCAGCTCAAGTAAATGTTAGAGATCCAGATGGGTGATTCTCTAGCAGAGAACATGTCTGATGAGGAGCAGGGGGCTCGCTCCCAGGCTCCAAGGCATTTATTCCCATGCCCATTGAGAAAAAATTCAGGAGGTGAGCAAGGGAAATAAACAGAAGAAGAGCTACAGATTGAGTTAAAGAAGAAATGAGATTACAACAGTTAGAACAAAAAGTACAAGAGCTCCGCCTACAGGCTGAGGCAGAGAAGGAACAAAAAACTACTTTACAGCAGTTAATAATGGGAGAACTAAGTGAATACAATAGTTTAAGGAATCCTGGAGAAGATTTTAACCAGGGCAGCCAAACAAGAAAGGATCAGGAGAGAAGCAAACAAAGGGTTAGTGGCTATAGCCTCAGAAGGTACAGCATGTGGAAAATAGCTAAAGAAATATTTTTTAACATTTTACTGATTTATTTTGCCTGTTACATCTCTAGGAGATCTGCAGGGTTTAGCCATTTGGTAGAGAAAAGAATTAAACATCTTAATTACCATGTTGAGTTGGGCAGAAAAGAAATTAGGTGTGTCAAGTACCTTGCTGCAGGGAGGAGTGTGGTCCTTTTCACATTCAAAGCTTGGTTTTGGCTTCAATTCTGCCTAGAACTGAGCATGTGCCCTTAGGGTAATCCCTATCTCCTGACACTCCTCTCCCAACTCAGCCTTTGTGGGTAGGAGGAGGAGTGGGAGGGGCAATGACACCATCACCAAGGCCATGAAGCAGTTTTTCCTATTCCCTATGTCTTCATTACAAGAGGCAGGGCTCATCTTCAGAGTTCCAGGCAAAAACCACTTGTGGCTTGATGGCAACTATTACACCCAGACGGTCTTTAAACAAGGCAATGGCAGTTAGGAAAAGTAAAGCTGTATGTGGCTGGGACTCTGAGATGTCCCTTGGAAAGCTGCAACCTGTCCCTGTTCAACTTATAGATCCTTTAACTTCATACACATTTGGCTTGACCAATTCATTTTCTGAGAGTGATTACAAAACAGTGTCTATCCATATACTGATTTGGGAAACTGAGAAATGTTTAGCTATTGTCCCAGTGACTAATATAGGTAGACAATGTGTGATCTATGACCCAGGAGGAGTAGCATCAGTTTTACTGATTCATACTCCTGAAATGCAATTTGGCGATATTTATCCAGATTTTGATTCATAGAAACAGAATCCAGGAATAACTTAGACTGCAGCTGTTATAGCTAACTGACCTAAGCTCACTCTCTATGTAAATAGCATACCATTGAAAGGGTTGATAGACATGGTGCAGTTTGTACACTCGTTAGAGGTGCCAGTTGGCCCAATCATTGGCCAAAGATTAAGATGTCTGGCATAGGAGGAACAATAGTAGCTGAAATTAGTGCTCCCCCTTTGAGATGGAAATTTAAAGATAAGATGGGGAGCAGCTAGGTGGCTCAGTGGATAGAGCACCAGCCCTGAATTCAGGAGGACCCAAGTTCTAATCTGGTCTCAGATACATAACACTTCCTAGCTGTGTGACCCTGGACAAGTCACTTAACCCTAGCCAGGGGGGGGGGGGGGATAAGACAGGAGTTTTTACTTCTTTTGTAGTCATCAATCTGTGGGGAAGAGAAATTTTACAAAGTAAAAAAATTCAGGCCTTATTACATATAGTACAGGAGCAACTTGACCAAGGACATTTATAACCTTTTCTAAGTCCTTGGAATTCCCCTCTATTTGCCATAAAAAGAAATCTGGAAAATGGAGGATGATGACTAATTTGAGAAAAGTAAATGAACAGATGAAGGCAATGAGAGCTCTTCAGCCTGGACTTCTATCTCCTACTCAATTGCCTGGGGAATAGCCTCTTTGGATTAAGAATTGTTTCTATTCTATCCCTCTAAATAAGGAGGATAG
The DNA here is from genome assembly GCF_048593235.1 of Sminthopsis crassicaudata. Taxonomy (NCBI): domain Eukaryota; kingdom Metazoa; phylum Chordata; class Mammalia; order Dasyuromorphia; family Dasyuridae; genus Sminthopsis; species Sminthopsis crassicaudata. The sequence goes on along the minus strand of NC_133617.1, from coordinate 256,823,097 downwards.
GAAAAGATTTGCCTTTTCAGTGCTCATTAACTTTGCTGAGCCTTATAAAAGATTTGAATGGAAAGTTTTGTCACAGGGAATGGAAAAAATAGCCCTACTATGTGTCAGATGTAAGTGGCTGCTGTTCTTACTCCTGTAGGAAAAGCATTTCCAAAAGTTATGTTATTATATTACATGGATGATATCTTGGGGTGTGCACCCGAGGAGCAAATGTTAGAAACATGTCTACAAAAGACCATAGAAACATTAAGGGACTACCAATTGTATATTCAAAAATTCAAAGGCATGCTCCTTTTCAATATTTAGAATATAAAGTATATCTCATCTAAGGTGCTTATGATATACAAACTTTCTTTAAGAACAGAGAAGTTGACCACCTTAAATGACTTTCAGAAATTGATAGGAGATATCCAATGAATGTGCCCAATGCTAGGCTTAACTATCTATCGATTACAACCATTGTATGACATTTTAAGGGGAGACACTGCTTTAAACTCACCACACCAGCTTACAAAAGAAGCTCAAGAGGCTTTGAGACAAGTTGGCTTTATCCAATGTGGTTGAAAGAGTCACTCAAAAAGCCTAGGAAATATCAGTTTTGCTACAAAAGAGGCACCCACAGCAGTCCTTCATCAAGGAGACAGTGTGATAGAGTGGGTGAACCTCCCAGCACAACCAGAACAAAGCCTTATTCCTTACCCAGTGCTGGTGGCTAGAATCTTATTAAAGGCCATTAAGCAAGTAGTACAATTATCTGGGATAAGACTTGATAAGATATATACTTTTTATACCAATGCACAAATTAATGTATGCTGTGAAACCATCCCAGAGTGGCAAATTTTATTGGCCACAGCTCCAATTTTTACACACAGGTCTCCATTAAAGATAACCAGGCTATTACATAATTGGCAATGGATTCTTGCAGAAAAAGTTTCTAAAGTTCCTCTTAAATGACCAAGTATTTTTTACAGATGCATCCAAACATAACATTTGTTCTGTGTACTCTATTGACTTAAGTATAAAGAGAGTAATCAGAACTCCTTTTCAGTCCACTCAGCAGAATGAATTGTATGCAATCATGCTAGCTCTTAATTATTATCAAGGAGATGTAAATATTCCATCTATTCGGTAGGAGTAGTACAAGGAATTGCCATAGCCCAAATAAAATGTATAGCTTCCAATATATATCAACACTTTAAGGAACTTCCGAAGCAAGTGAGAAAGTGTCCAGGTAAGTATGATAACCATGTCCATGGAAATTCAAAGGCAGATTGCCTCCTAACCATGTTAGCCAATAAACATTTATTTCAGGCAGCCCAAGAATCTCATACTAAATATCACCAGGCTGTTCAAGCTACACATCTACAATTTGGGATAACAAAAGAGGAAGCTAGAGCATATTAAAAAGCTGTTCAGCTTGCCTTCCTTTTCACATTCCTACACTCTCTCCACAGAAAAATCCTCGTGGTTTGAGACCCAGTGAAATTTGGCAAATGGACATCACTCCATGTTAAGAGGCCCACTTAGATGTGATGATATATATATATAAAATTACCCGCAATTTTCATATCTGTGACTCTTACCCCAGCAAGGTGTTTTTGGCATATACAAAAAGCACAGTTGAACAACAGACTGACCAACAAGGACAAGAGCCCTCTCTCCACAATGATGTGGAAGGGCTTAAATGTCATCTGGAAGGGCTCTGGTTGGGTCAGGGTTGGGGACTTGGGTATACTTTTGTCATTCTAGATGCAGACTCAACAGCAGAGGAGTGGATCTCAACCAAGGATCCCAATCTGGGGAATCAAGAAGAGAAGGACCAGATGACAACATCATTCCCAACAATGACCCAGAAGGATTGGTCTGATTTCAGAAGCTCTTCAGATGCTGATGACAGCCATGTGCCTCCTGATCATGACACCAAAGATAGCACCAGTGCAGCAGCTGAATTGAACTGCCCTGCTTGATAAGCAACATGTAGAAGCTGACAAAACTGGACAATGGACTTTTGTACTTCTCCCTTGGCCCCCTGCTATTCATATGGTGGGCTGGGGAGAGGCTTTGCCCTGTTTTCCACTTGTAGACAATGTCTTTAAACTAGTAGGTTGAACACTATGTTATCTTTTCTTGGTTTTGGCCCCTGTTGGGCCTAGTTCTTAGTATTTTACTTTTGTTTGCCTTTGTTCTATTTTTATACACCTTATAATGTCCTTAATTAAGTGAGCTGTTGTTGATGTTAAAATTAGTTTGATATTATGAGCGGTTTCTGCCAAACAAGAAAAGGGAGTTGTAAGGATATGGAGAGGAACCTCGCATAGTATAATGAAGAAGTAAAGAGGCTTTCATGTCTAAGACACCTGGATGTGATCTCTGTAGCCAGTAGGCTCTGTAGGGGAGCTCCACCCATTGAGAAGGTAAGCATTATATCATTTATACATGTGAAGTGATACAAAATATATTTCCACATTAACCATGTTGCCAAAAATAAAGTTAAAAATGTATGTTTCAATTTGTAATCATAGTCTATCAGTTCTTTCTCTGGGTCTTTTGGAATTGTCTTGGATCGTTGTATCAATCAGAGTAGCTTTCATAGTTGATAATCATTACAATATTACTATTACTCTGTACAACAATATTACTATTACTGTGCACAATGATTTTTTTTTTTGGGGGGGTAGGGAATTCTGCTCTTTTTACATTGCATTCCTTATGTTTTCTCAGGTTCTTCTGAAACCATGTTCCTTGTCATTCCTTATAGCACAGTAGTATTTCATCACATTCATATACCACAGCTTCTTCAATCTAGCCCTTTTCCCAGGGTGCAACTGACTACATTGTTCCCTCATAGTTCTTGGAGTATCCTGACGGATTTGAATACCTCTAATGCAATTAACTAAAACCACCACTAACTATATTCCTCCACTATTAAGTTTCAATTACTAGTCCTCTGGCTCCATTTAAATACTAAAAACAAATTAGGTTTTACAAAGGCATACTTGCTTTGTAAATATAGTCACAACACAAGTACAAACATTTGCCTTAAAACTAAGGGTGCACATTCTTCTCTATTTCACTTTGGCTTATTAATTTGCTGTGTAACTTTGGTGGAACCAATGTTTGGTCCCACCAAATTCAGGTTCAGTTGTTATATGAAAGCCAAGTGAATCCTCATCTTGGTTACTATTTCAGTAAGTCCTGAAGATCAGTCTTGATGGTCCTTCCTTGCTCTTCTGAATTGTCTGTAAAATTTGTATACTAGGACAATGGAATACAAGGTTCTACTCTCTTAATCTTTTGAAACATAAGGTAAAAATCTGCAGATTAATTATCTATTACCAAAACATTAACCAAAGCCAATTTTTCATGGGATCAAGTATCAGCCTCTGAAGGGAAAAGCCCAAGTTCTCTCCTCTTATTGTCTCTCACTTGCTATCAGGAAAAATGCCAAATCAAGTGAGAGCAGACAAAGAAGAAATTAGCTGAAACTCTTGATCATAGTGCTTTTGAATGCCTCTGCTGCAAAAATGTCTCCTGTTTACCATATGATATCTATCTGGAATCTGTTAAATATTCCATGTATGTTTGAATGATTCTATAAGACATTTCTATTATACATCATCACAATTTTCCAGAAGCAAATCCCTAAATTTGTTTTATGTGAAGATACTCTTGAAGGTGATCTACACATTCACTAGGCTCCATTATACAACAAATATACACTCAGTATGGAATGAGCTTCTCTAGTTTCCTACCCAGAGGGAGGCAAGTAAGTTGATAAAAATAACATTCCATGAGAAATAAAAAAGTCTGTCTATTCGTAAAATCTACAGTCCTTTCTAAATTATTATTATAGAAGTCATTAAAAAGAAATAGATCCTATAGCATTTAAGCTATCTCTATAACTAAACCTTATTGGGTAGTTTACTCCTTAGTCCCTAAAGCTCAGAATGAGTACTTCAGAGGATTTGTTCAGCAGTTGTAAACCCAAAATAAAGGAAAAGATTAATCAGCAAACTTATTGGCAGAATTCTAGAGACCTTGACTAAATTGAATATTCCAGTAGCTGTGAGGAAAGTAGTTAATTTGCAACTAGATAAAAAGGTGGACCTAGAACTCAGATAATAAAGGACTTTATTCTAAAGGAATTTAAATAATTTGGGGGGGGTATTTACTCATTCTGACTTGGAAGTAAAATCTAGAGGAGTCATGATTAGAGGTGAAGTAGAAGATCACTGGTGCAATGAAGAGAGAAATGAATAAAAAATTGAGAGAATAGGATTTTCATGTTGACATCCATCTTCTGGAAGGGTCCTCTGCTCTGAGAACTAATGGATTGCTTTAACCCTTCTTTTTACATATAAAGAAGATGGAACCCAGAAATACTAATGACTTGCCCCAAATCCCAAAGCTCATTGAGCTGGAATAAATAAAAGAACCTAAATCTTTTGCTAAATAAAAAGTTTTGTTTTTTTTTCCTGTCTCATGCATCATTTTTCCCTAAGAATACTTAGTATCTAATTCTATAGCTGAAGTTGGCAAAATAATAACAAATACATATTAATATTCATTGTTGGTAGAGCTTTCTAAGTTCTGTCACTGAGTAAGTATATGAGTTTAAATAATGTAACCTCTCTGGTCAGACTATCCTTGCCATAAAAATGAAGGGATTGGACTCTGATATGAATCCCCTTTCACTCTTAGATTCTATGTCTCTACAAAGTCTAAAAAGCAGTAAGAGGAAATCCTGGAAGAAAATGTTTAGAACTTTAAATCTGTGCTAAAGTTGAACAATAGTAATAAGTTTCCACTGTACATACTCTAGCAAATCATGTTATATGGTTGTAAACAGAATGGAGAGGGAGCTGAGTGTGTATGGGGGGAAGAAATATAAAAGTGGGGAATCCCAAGGGATCAGAAATCTTTTGAGGATTTTTGTTCTCTTTTTCCATTGATTCTCCTAAGTAAAAAATGTGAAAAATTATTCAAGAGGAGGCACGATGGGCCCCAGCAGAGTCTTCCATGTGTCAATTATCCTGAGGGTGAGTTATTTGTCATAAAGTCACTTGGAGACAATGCTCTTGTCATGCACTGGGGAAACAGTTGCCAATCCTGTAACTTGGAGCCTGTCTATAGAGATGATTTGTGAATGACATGATGGGAAGCTATAAGTTACTAAGCATATTACAGGAAATCAGAATGATTCAGCCTGTCAGTCACCACCTGTGTGTAGACATACCCTACTTCACTGAACCAGAAATTAAGGGAGATGCCTTTAACTTAAACAAAACTTATACAAAAATGTATAAATATTTTTCTATGCTCATGAGGTCTATGGTTTGGTGTAAAAGGCTAGGCCAGCAGCAGCCTTGAAGTTACTTGGCCTGATGTAAGAGTACAAGCAGTTATGATATCCTCAGGCTAACACTAGTGCTCCTGTAGGCCAGAGCCAATCCTTTATATCTCACCCTAAATGGGTTTTTAAAACAAAACAAAACAAAACAAAAAAAAACTATTATTTATGAATTTCTCCACTTATATCTAGGGGCAATCAAATGGAGCAGAAAATAGAGTACTGGGCTTGAGGTCAATAAGACTCACCTTTATGTGAGCTGTGAGACTGGGCAAATCACTTAATCCTAGTTGCCTTAGTTCATTTGTAAAATGAGCTAGAGAAGGAAAAGGTACCACACTCCAGTACCTTTGTCAAGAAAATCCCAGTGGGGTTACAAAAACCCCATTTTCTAAAATACCTGTAAAAACAAATTAATGCTTATTGATTGATTGATGTAACATGTTCCCCAAAAAACTTGCATATTTAATCAATATCTAAGTTACTTTCCTTAGTTTCTTAGATTTAAGAATAATAAGGTTTTAAGATTAAAATCTTAATTTTAAATAAACTAATCTATTATGAAGATTGATATAAATGGAAGAAATTCAGATGAAATGTAAACTTTTGCCTTCAAATAATAAAAATGAAGTTATTCATTTTACACAAATGATCTTAAAGGCAGTAAAAGTGAATTTATTATTTTAAAACTGAAAAGTGAGCTAAACAAAAAAGTGTTGGGATGAGGAAAGGATCTGGAGAAGGAGCAATTTACAGAAACACAGTTTGAAGCAATGTTTCATTATAGTAACAGCAGTGAATACACACACCCATGTTGGTGCTAGTATTGCCTGAGGCAATCAGAGATGGAGCCAGATCTGTTTCAACTGAACTCCAGCTGGCCAGTGGGCCAGGATGGCCCTGAGGCACTTCTCCAATCTCTTTGGGGTGACTCTACAGGCAGTAGCTACATTGGTTGTTTTAGTAACAGCTATAACTTTGAAAGCTCACCAAAAAAAAAAATAAATAAATAAATAAATAAATGCCCCTCATTAGATTTATACTTTATTTTTAAGGGAACTGATGCTACCATTGCCACAATAACCAAACAGAAACATACGAAGTTAAGGGAATTTTAGAAACAAGAGCTGGGGGTCAAACCTACTGATAATCAGAGAATAGTTAATATTCACAAATTATATTGATAGATTTAAATTACTCTCTGATTTGAAGGCATTAAGAGACTTCTAGCATTCAGTTCTATGCCAAATAAAGAGTCCACTAAGTGGAAAGAGACTACATTTCACAACTAATTTATTGGGAATCGAATTTAGAAACTATTAGTTTCTCCTTTATATAGAAGACAAAGAGAGAGAAGAATGATTGGTACATATGGCATTTGTTACTTAATGCAAAAGTTGGGTTAAGACTGAAGGTAAATTCCACAGTATATCAAGAGGCAATAGAAAGAAGTAACTTTTAGTAAATAAACTCATTGAGAACAGGATTACTTCATTTTTGTTTTTGTATTCTTAGTGTTTGTATTATAGTTTCATTTAATGATTGTTGAATAAGCAATATCCATTAGTAAAGGTAAAGAATGTACAACTCAATGTTTTTAGTCTTATATTGTTCCTTTAAAAAAAGAAGAGAAAAATATTTCTAGGGATGGAACAGTGGCCTCTCAGTTCCAGAAGTGACCCAACAATTCTAGCAATTTTGTACTGGCTAAGAAATAGAATGGCAGAACAAAGGAATATATTAGACACACAGTATAGAGTAATAAATTACCACAGTGATCTTTTACCTATCAATCTAAGGATAAGGAAAGAATAAAAAAGAAAAGGGGATTACAGAAAGAAAAAAACAGATAATTTTGATTACATGATATTAAAAAAGCTTTAGTACAAATGAAAACAATGTAGCTAAAATTAGAAGGAAAACAGTAAACTGAGAAAAAAATTGTGGTAAGTTTCTTTGATAAAGGCATCATTTCTCAAATACATAGGCGACCAAGCTAAATTTATAAAACTAAGAATGATTTCCCAGAAAATAAATGGATAGGGGGCAGCTAGGTGATAGAGCACCAGCCCTGAATTCAGGAGGACCTGAGTTCAAATCTGGTCTCAGACACTTAACACTTCCTAGCTGTGTGACCCTGGGCAAGTCATTTAACCCCAGCCTCAGGGGAAAAAAAAAAAAAGAAAATAAATGGACAAAAGATATGAACAGAAGAAGAAATCAAAGGTATCAAAAATCACATGAAAAAATGTCCTAGATCATTATTGTTAGAGAAAGCAAAATTCAAACAACTCTGAGATGTCATCTCATACCTATCATATTGGCTAATATCTCAGAAAAGGAAAATGAATAATGCAGAAAAGGAAGTGAAAAAATTAGGACACATGCACTAAGGTAGAGTTGAAACTAGTATCATTCTAGAAAACAATTTTAAACTAGGCTCAAAGGGTTACAAACCTGCAAACCTTTTGACCTGGCAATACTCCTACTAAGTCTGTATCCCAAAGAGATCAAAAAAAAGAGGAAAGGACTTGTTTCTACACAAAATATTTATAGTAGCTTTGTAAAAGGAGATGTTATAAAATGCTAGCTATTTTTACTATTACTATTATTGCTAGCAGACAAAGTGAATGAGATGCAGTATGTAAACAGGTATGCACATCAGGACTCAAACTCCACATATATTTACATAGCTAACTATGTAACTTTGGGATTTCTATAACCTCTCTGGATCTTGATTCTCAGATTTATAACATCCCTTGATCATATGATCAAACAATGAGAGACAAAGTTAATGATATACATGTTGATGAAGTTGATTTATTGGAGAGGAGTCACTGAGAAGAAAACATCCTCAGTTAAATATGTATCACAAATTGTGCTAGGCACATAGTAGGGAAGACAGAAAAAAAGACTATGAGATACAGTTTCCTCCATCACAGAACTTATTCTTAATGAGAACAAGCTATGTCCAAATGGCAAGGCAGAAATAAATTACAAAACAATTGGTACAGAAAATAGGTACTAAAAGAATTTTGGGAGTAGGAATGATGTAATAACACTGTGTCCCCCTGATTTTTGAGGGAGAATAAAGAACATTCTCATAAATATTCTTTAATAAGTTGCATGACTTTGCAACATTGCTCTCACTAAGGAGCTCTTGAAAGGTATACAGAAGCTAAATTTGATCTTCATATTTGGCTTAACATAGAATAGGCAGCTTGGACAAAAGTGAACTTGGGTTGGAAAAACCCTGAATCTCAATGTCTCCCAGCCTTTGAGAGCATCTTCACCCTCCTACTTGATTCCTAGGGGAAACTTGCACAATAATCCTCACCTACAATTCATTTGGAGATCTTGACCTGGAGCATAATTACCACCCATTATTGACCTGGAAATTAATCCCTCAACTCATCTGGAGATCACTCCCTAGTCCCAGGCCATAGAAGGCTAAATAAAAATCAAGACTCTATATTCCAACCTTTGCTAAATTCCTAACCAGGAACTAGCCCACTGAGAGAGGTGCTCAGTGAAAATAAACCCATTTCTGCAAAACACCTCTCTTGGAGATTGGAAATTCAAATTCTTTCACAAAACCTGCTACACTGGTGTGGGGGCCTCCATTGCTGTCAGGGTATCCTCCCTCCTTACCATCTTGTGGCCCATACAGAGATCCCCAAAATTTTCCAAGATAAGCCTCCTTTTGCCTCTGTTGTCTCTGTTCTATAGCAAAAGACAACCCAAACCCCTGGGAAGGTTTGGGGCTATTGGGAGCTCTAAGTTCAGGAGACTTCCTTGACTAGGGATGTCTAGACGTGGAGTTCCTGCACCTTTTAACAGAAGTACCCTTAACCCATGGACTTCTGTCACCTGTCAGCCTCTCTAGGGATGCCTGAGAATTCGGGGCACTATAGAATCTTGTGGCAAAATGGGAAAATCCACCTCTATCTCTATTTCTAACTGTCTCTTAATAAATAGACAAATTTGGCCTAAAAGATCTCAAAACTAAGAAACATTTTCTTTTGCAATTCTTCCTTGCCTCAATATATTTTGGGGAACCAGGAAAAATGGCCCATTAAATGGTCAATTAACTATAGCACTATCCAGCAGCTTGATTTGTTTTGCTGAAGCAAATGGACTAAAGTTCTCTATGTTCAAGCCTTCATGGCCTTGTCTCAAGATCCTAAATTAACACAACACTGCAGAATGCTGCTAAAGTTTACTGGAGGGGAATCAAAACTAGATACTAACTTTTAAATAACCCCCTCCTTTCCACTTCTCTAGGGACCTAATAAGGAAGCCTGTGAATGCCTTTCAGAACCATCTTCAAATTAAAATCAGGACCTTATGTCCAACAATATTTCTTTAACTCTGTCCCTCTCACCTCCTAAAACAGATCCTGAGACTTCCCTACTCCTATTGCTCACTCCCTCTGACACAGGGAGTAGGATGTCTTTTCCTTCTCTTCACGATTCTAATTCAATCACCCCTTCTAACTTCTGTCCACTGAGAGAAGCAGCTGATTTTCAAGGAGAGACACTTAGGGTACAAGTGCCTTTTTCAATGCCAAATCTCTCCCAGATTAAGACCATTACTCTGAGAACCTCATTAATTTTATTGAGAGGTTTAAAGCCATTGCCCTTTGATCTTTCCTGGGGAGATGTTAATATTAAGCAATCTGCCTCAGATATATGGAGGAAATTGTAGAAGTTAAAATTGGACCCCCAAACTTCCTAGACTGTGTTAAAAACATCTTTTGGAGTCTTTAATAATAGGGACCAAATTGCAGCAGAGGAAGAAAACTGCAGAGTTAAAGCAAGAAATGGACAACAGTCTCAAATTTTAGCTGCTGCCATAACCGGGAGCCATAGGAGTTCATACTTCAGGTGTAATGGATAGTCATCAGGTTTGTAACTGTCCTTGGAGGAAACCCCCAGGTCCTTGTCCCAAGTGCAACCAGGAATGTCTACAGTCGAAGGATAGAGCTGCCACCATTCTCTGGTCTCCTCAGGACCAAGAGTGATGCTGCCTAGGGTTGGGCCAGGCTCCCCTTTGCTCCACCACAACAGTCAAACCTTCTATTTCCATCTTGAGTTAACAGTCTGATCTCACTTGCCCTTCCGCCCTTAGAATAATGGGATTAGAAGGGAAATTTAAGAGTTGCTTGGAGATCTTCCTTTGCCTTGCCAGTTTGGTGCTGTTATTTAAACACTTCTCTCATTATTCTCTTCTGTCCTGCACCTTTCCTGGGGTATGATTTAATGGTGAAATTGGGGACCCAATATTCTCTTCTCAGATCTCCAGGTGATCTTTTTGTGTTTCTTTCAAAGCCCTCCCATATTCCCTCTGAAATCTGGGAGAAAATAGATTCCCTTTGTCTGGGACCATGTAATTCTTGGGCAAGGCACTCACATCACCCCTGCTTTAATCAGGCTGTGGGTATTCCCCCATAAAATGTATTCCCCCATAAATGCTAGTCCCCAATAAAGGCAGAGGCTAAGGAGGGATTGTAAACCCCTGATTAAGAACTTTCTTAAGCATAAAGTTTCAGTTTCCTTTCAGTCAAATTAAGCTGCTCGAGCTGCTTCCCATTTACTCTGACTATGGCACCTTTAATCTCCCTATCTTCCTGATTCTTATACCCTTCATATAGTTCACAGAAACAAGCCTTACAGAAGAAAGGGGATATACTTTTCTCTTTCTGGCTGGTTTCAAATACCATCAAGCCAACTTTTAATCCCAGAGGTAAGTCAGTGGAAACTTATTTTTTGGTCTTTATCAAACTACTCACTTGGGAGAAATGCTCTTCAATCCCTTGTGAAACACATTTTTACTGGCTACAAGTTGGGAGAAATGATCAGACAAGTCTGCCAGGCCTGCCCAGTTTGTGCATGAGTAAATCCTGAAGGAGCTGTTAAACCTCCCCTTTTCCTGAAGCCTGTTCAGAGAAAGGGCACATTTCCAGGGGAATATTGGAAAATAGACTTTATACATGCCCCCTTGTAGAGGTTTCAAGTTGCTTTTAATCTTTGTTGACACCTTTACTAATTGTGTAGAAGCTTTCCCCTGCAGGACTGAAAAAGCTCAGGAGGTATAAAAGTGCTTGCTAAAAGAGATCATACCTTGCTTTGGCCTACCTAGCTCCTTGCAGAGCAACAATGGGAAGTCTTCACTTCTTAAGTAATCCAATATGTGGCCAAGGCACTTAAAATCATCTACCACCTCCACTCTGCTTGGCATCCTCAGACTTCTGGGAAGGTGGAGAAAATGAATCACAACCTCAAGTGAGTTCTTACTAAACTATGCTTAGAGACTAGAATGGATTGGGTGAAGAATCTCCCATTAGGTCTTCTTAGAGTCTGCATTGCACCTCAGGAGAACATTAAGCTGAGTCCTTTTGAACTTCTGTATGGGAGGTTGAAGGTCTGGGCTAGCTCCTCTGAAGGGCTTATCCTTGTCAGGATAAGCAAAAGTCCTTGCCCCACGTTGGGTGCCAAAATGTAAAGTTCTTGAATTGTAAAGGTCTGGTAGTCTCTAAGTTATCCTTAGGGACTGCCTTCTCAACTCAATCTCCCAGACAGACTCTCTTCTTCCAGCCTGCCATCTGAACTCTGTCTGAGACTCGACTACTCCTTGCCCTTCTGCCTTTTATCCTAGCAGAGATTGTAGTGAGAACTCAACAGGGCTTGTGAGAAAATACTTCAATCAATGAACTTGCTCCTTTAAAGAGGCATGTGAGAACTCAGGGGTTTGTGGGAAAATTAGTTCTACCAATGAATTTGCTCCTTTTGAAGGTTGTGTAAACTCCTTTTCAGAAGTTCAAAGGTATAAACTCCCCCCAAAGGCTGAAACTAAAGGTGTGAATTCTGAGCTAGAGAATTGCCCAGACAATCTGAGTTCTCACCTTGTAATCCTAACAGGAGGTCCTTCCTAATCTCTGACATTCTTATAGATCCAGAACAGTATCTGGACTCAGTTTGCCACACAGCTTGACGCAGTCCAGAAAGTCCTTTCTGAATACACAAACAAGCATCTCCCTAAACCTACAGATGCTCATACAATGGCCTCCCCTGAAAATCCAGGAGACATGGTATTTTTGAAATCTTGGAAGCCTCAAGGTACTGATCCTCTGGGTATAAAATGAAAAGAACCCTATAAGGTCATTCTGACTGCTCCAACATCAGTCAAACTGGAAGGGTTCCCCATGTGGACTCATATTTCCTAGGATTAAAAATACTGCTTCTGTTATTTCTCTTTCAGATATTTCAGAATATTCCTGTGAACCCAGACTACCTGAAGCTGCTCTCCTGCGAGACCCTTGAAAGCACTTTGGAGAAAGAAGAGTCAAATCGTCTGTGTCCTCCTTTCTCTCACACAAGTCTTCTTCCTTACTTTTTCCAATACCAAAGATGAGAACTTTACTCCTAGCATATTCTCAGGTTTTTCTTGATGTCATTCTGTGGTCTCTGTCAGAACAGTGTTAATTCCTTTTTAGCCTTTCAGGCTAGGGAGTTCCATGGGCAGTGGGAGCATTCAGGAATGTTGAGTGAACCATCAGCATCCTCAAGGCAGCCCACAGATGGGACCTGATGCATTATTTGCAAATGATCCATTCCCAACTGTCACCATCTTCACCCTGGATGCCATTCCATTTTTAACCTGCTCCTGCCTCCAGGCTCCAAGCTATGAAATTCCAGCCACTTGTTCAGTCTGAAGATCATGTGACAACTGATTTGGACACTCAACATCCCCTAGATGTTGCTGTTGCCATCTTCAAATCTCACATTTTTCCTCCTTGCCTGAACCCCTAATGAGCATAGGGACAGCTGTATGGCCCTTGTCAGCTTGTAGCAGTTACAGAAGATGAGACCTTCATCTTTGACCCAAATGAATTTGAGGTGCATGCTTAAGAGGGGAATGATGTAATAGGATTGTGTCCCCTGATCTTTTCAGGGGCGGACCTGGGTTGGAAAAACCCTGAATCTCAACTCCTTCTGGGCTTTGGGAACATCCTCACCCTCCTATTTGATTCCCAGAGAAAACTCCTACAATAAACCTCACCTACATTTCATTTGGAGATCTTGGCCTGGGGCATAATTATCACCCATTATTGACCTGAACATTAATCCCTCAATTCATCTGGAGATCACTCACTAGTCCCTGGACATAGAAGGCTAAATAAAAATCAAGTCTATCTGTTAGGAATTTGCTAAATTCCTGTAATGCCAGAGAAACTGAACAAGACGGAGATTAGAGAGTATTCAATACAGAATTTATTGAATGGAGAGATTTACTGGGACCAATGAATATCAGATAAAGCATTCTTTTATGGGGCAACAAGAACAATGATATAACGAGGGAGATACATGAATGGGGATGATCCAATGTTGGGGGAAGCACCTAGGATGACATAATGGGAGGTACTGGAGAGGCTCCTGATATTCTAATGATGTCTAAAATGAATAAAGACCTTTATCCCATCAAACATTAAGAGGGAATAAGTAGATGACATGATGATATACTTAGAGAACCCCAAAGACTCTGCTAAAAAGCTATTAGAAATAATTCACAGTTTTAGCAAAGTTGCAGGATACAAAATAAATCTACATAAATCCTCAGCATTTTTATACATTACCAACACAATCCAACAGCAAGAGATACAAAGAGAAATTCCATTCAAAATAATGGTCGATAGTATAAAATATTTGGGAATATATCTACCAAAGGAGAGTCAGGAATTATATGAGCAAAATTACAAAACACTTGCCACAAAAATAAAGTCAGATTTAAATAATTGGAAAAACATTCAGTGCTCTTGGATAGGCCAAGCGAATATAATTAAGATGACAATACTCCCTAAACTAATCTATCTATTTAGTGCTATACCAATCAGACTCCCAAGAAACTATTTTAATGACCTAGAAAAAATAACAACAGAATTCATATGGAAGAACAAAAGGTCGAGAATTTCAAGGGAAGTAATGAAAAAAAAATTAAATGAAGATGATCTAGCTGTACCTGATCTAGAACTGTATTATAAAGCAACAGTCACCAAAACCATTTGGTATTGGCTAAGAAATAGACTAGTTGATCAGTGGCATAGGCTAGGTTCACAGGGCAAGATAGTGAATAAAAATAGCAATCTAGTGTTTGATAAACCCAAAGATCTCAAATCTTGGGATAAGAATTCATTATTTGACAAAAACTGCTGGGAAAACTGGAAATTAGTATGGCAGAAACTAGGCATGGACCCACATTTAACACCACATACTAAGATAAGATCAAAATGGGTCCAAGATTTAGGCATAAAGAACAAAATCATAAATAAATTGGAGGAACATGGGATGGTTTACCTTTCAGACTTGTGGAGGAGGAAGGAGTTTGTGTCCAAGGGAGAGCTAGAGACCATTATTGATCACAAAATAGAAAATTTTGATTACGCCAAATTAAAAAGTTTCTGCACAAACAAAACTAATGCAAACAAGATTAGAAGGGAGGTAACAAATTGGGAAAACATTTTTACAGTTAAAGGTTCTGATAAAGGCCTCATCTCCAAAATATACAGAGAATTGACTTTAATTTATAAGAAATCATGCCATTCTCCAATTGATAAATGGTCAAAGGATATGAACAGACAATTTTCAGATGATGAAATTAAAACTATTTCATATGAAAACTACTCATATGAAAGAGTGTTCCAAATCACTATTGATCAGAGAAATGCAAATTAAGACAACTCTGAGATATCATTACATACCTGTCAGATTGGCTAAGATGACAGGAACTAATAATGATGAATGTTGGAGGGGCTGTGGGAAAACTGGGACACTGATGCATTGTTGGTGGAGTTGTGAAAGAATCTAACCATTCTGGAGAGCAATCTGGAATTATGCCCAAAAAGTTATCAAAATATGCATACCCTTTGACCCAGCAGTGCTACTACTGGGCTTATATCCCAAGGAAATACTAAAGAAGGGAAAGGGACCTGTATGTGCCAAAATGTTTGTGGCAGTCCTTTTTGTAGTGGCTAGAAACTGGAAAATGAATGGATGTCCATCAATTGGAGAATGGTTGGGTAAATTATGGTATATGAATGTTATGGAATATTATTGTTCTATAAGAAATGACCAATAGGAGGAATACATAGAGGCTTGGAGAGACTTACATCAACTGATGCTGAGTGAAACGAGCAGAACTAGGGGATCATTATACACTTCAACAATGATACTGTATGAGGATATATTCTGATGGAAGTGGATATCTTCAATATAGAGAAGAGCTAATCCAATTCCAATTGATCAATGATGGACAGAATCAGCTACACCCAGAAAAGGGATACTGGGAAATGAGTGTAAACTGAGAGCATTGTTTTTTTTTTTTTTTTGTTTGTTTTGTTTTGTTTCTCTTCCTAGATTATTTTTACCTTGTGAATACAATCTTTCCTTTGCAACAACAACAAAATTCAGTTCTGCACATATATATTGTACCTAAGATATACTATAAGATATTTAATATGTATGGGAATGCCTGCCATCTAGGGGAGGGGGTGGAGGGAAGGAGGGGAAAAACTCAGAACAGAAGGGAGTACAAGGGATAATGTTGTTTAAAAAAAATACCTAGGCATATGTACTGTCAAAGAAAATGTTATAATTATAAAAAAAAAAAAATATTTAAATAATAAAAAAAAGAAACTAAAAAAAAAAAAAACATTTGGATTAAAACTTAAAAAAAAAAAAAAAAGAGGGAATAAGTATAGCCTAAGGTCTAAAACATAAAACCTTTATCCTAACATTAAAAGGGAATGGTTATTACCTGAGGCAGAGTAACTGAATAGGACAATTAGGGAAATTGGGTCAGGACATTAAAAGAGAACTATGGCATAACATTCCTAAAGAGGAACTAGCCCATTGAGAGAGGTGATCTATAAAAATAAACTCATTTCTACCAAAAAACCTGCTTGGAGATTGGGACTGTGAATTCTTTCGCAAAACCTGCAATACTGGCCTGGGGATCCGCATTGCTGTTAGAGTATCCTCACCCCTCAACAGGAAGGTGGAAGAAACCATTTTCTGCCAAAGTAATAAAGTAATCAGGACCATAAGAAGTAAACTGGGCGGCAGAGAAACTCCATGCAAAGAAGTAAAGAGAAACCATTCTATGTGTGGAGGGAAAGGGCTAAGTCATAGAAGAGTGTATTCCCTCTTATATCACAATCAGTTGGGTGGAGGAAACAATGAGAGAGAAACCACAAGAGGTAAACTATAGGCAATGTGGGAATAGTGGCCTGAATGATTATAGATTATAGATTATAGAATTTGTATAGATTCTGTAAGCAATGGAGTGTCAAAAACATTTTTTGATCGTGTCCATCAAAATGATTTTGGTTGGAGCATGGTGGTGGTTGTCAAGTTAACATAATTAACATCCATATTGCTTTAAGCTTTGCAAAAAGCTTTACATATATTATCACATTTGATCCTTATGATAATCCTGTGATGTAAAAGTAATAATTATCTTTATTTTACAGATAAGGAAACTGAGGCTTAAGGAAGTTCTGTTTTGCCCAAAGTGTCTGAGATAAGATTTAAATGTGAGTCTTTCTGGTTTAAAGTCTGGGGTACTTTAACCATTACAACACCTAGATGTTTTGGAAGTAATATAATCAGAAATGGAAGAGACTTGAGACAGAGAAATCAAGTTAGTCCAAAGTTATGTTCTCTCAGCCATGGCACAAATCCTTGGAGAAAAATGATTATTTTTCTCTTGTATTAATAACTTATTATTGAACTAGGATTATAGTTTTCCCCCCTTTTTATCTATATGCTTCCTCATTCAGAAATCAGCTCCTGTAATTTACTCCTGTAATTTCGCTCAAGTAGAGTGAATAATGAGAGGGAAAACTCAGATCTGTTAAAAATGTAAAGCAATCTAGTTTAAGTGAATTGATAGATTCTGATCCAGTTTTTTTTCTTATTCTTTTTTCTTTTTCTTTTTTCTTTTTTTTTTTTTTTTACTCAGACAGGTCTTTAAAAAGTGGATTTTCCCATTTGTCTAAATTACTCCAGATGAGCTAACAAGGGAATAAAGAAGTTTCTTTGACTAAGACTGAGTGATCAGTCATGTCCCTCAGTCCCAAATTAGAATAAGCCCACTTTACATAATATTCATTCTTTTCATTAATTGTTAACAGAAGTTGATTGCCACAGGAACACTCACTCTTCCAAATTCATATAAACCCTTGAGTGGGTTTCATAATGGATCTTTGACATTTGAGATTGTTGCTGACTCTAATTAATTACTACTAGCATGATTAATAAAACAATTAACTTCCTAAAAATTATATCTCTCAAAATTTTTATATGTCAAACCCTTAGATGCTTGCCTTTTTTTTTTTTTTTTTTTCCTGCTCTGTAGGTCCAAATCTCATGTAGCCCTTGTTTTGGGGCCTAGACATATGGGGAAAACCAATATCTGAACACTGTCAGCAAAAAAGTATTTGTAATCCCAATCAATAGATTGCAGCAGAACCTTTCCTAACTAGGTTCCTTACTAGGTTCAAAGCAATGTGAGAGTTTGGATGGGTGGGGAGATTGATGAGATAGGGTGGAGGAAGTGGAAATAAAAAGGAAGACAAGTCCATCTAAGACATTTTGAAGAAAAATCCATAGAAAGTCATCCCTTCTAGGAAAAAAACAAACAAACAAACAAAAAAAAACCTATTTTACTAGATGGCAGAATTATTTGTTTTCATGATCATAATGGGAAAATTACTTTGAATAAAATTGTTATGTACCAGAGATGGATTATGTGTAGAATTGAAATAATTGTTATTCTGACTTTTGGAAGTATTCCTTGACTACATATGGAAGGTGTTACTTGACAGGTTTATTCTGATTTGATTTTTGTGTTATAGTCCTGAATTGTAAATTTCAGGGCAACTAAAGAGATAATCACATTTTAGGATTTTTTTTTTAAAAGGATGTCAAATGAGCAAATATTGTCAAAAGGCAATAAGATTAGGTTACATGTCAAAAATACATTGATTGATTTTTATATAAAAGTGGATTAGTAGTACTGAGTTCAGCTCTATTTGATGTATTATTCATCTCTTGAAATTATTTATGCTCTCTGATCATGAAAAAATGACTCAGAAAAAATTCAAAATAACTACTGCACACAGTACCATAATTTATGATACAAGTGCATCTATATTGATGAAGTGCCATAACAATGTCTTAATGTTTTAGGGAAATGTGCTTAAGTATTCACAAAATTAAGTTGAAAAATCATTAATCCCAGGTAAATTGAAAAGGAAGTGGAGCAAAATATCAGAAACATACACACATTTTTGTACTTAGTGCCTATCACTAATATTCCTTTCAGCATGTTAGATACTTAAATCCATAGCCTTGCTTAACTTACAGATATAATTACAAGTTGTTTGCACTGTTGTTTTGAGAGTACCATTTTCACATAACTGTGGGGGGAAAAATCTCTCTCCATGGGGAGTAATTTTGTTACTGAAATTAGTTCCTGGTTTCAGAATGATATTGTATCTGTTTTCATAAACAATGCCCAGGAGTCTACTTTCCCATCTGCTAAAATTTAAATGTATATCATGATACAATGAGTGAAAGCCTCATTTGAATTTTTCAGGGAAGTCCAAAAACAAAAATCATAAATTCGTGAAATTACAATTCTTTAATTTACTCAAGATTTCCAATGACATCAATTTCATGGTAGTGCTTTTTCCATTTCCAGGCAATTTGCACTAATAAGTACCAGAACTATATTAAACAGAAATACACCCACAAAGGAGAGAAATTAAAACTAACTACAGAAGAGGAAATAAGATGAGAGGATACCACAATAGTAAAAAAGCAAAGGTATGATCCAAATTTTGTCACTTGTTTTGAATTGCATTCATTTTTATTCCCTGGTTAAAAAAAAAAATGTGAAGCAATGGGGCTTGAAACTAGAGAATCCAGAGTTTTCAAGATCTTTGCATTATTCTGGGAATTGGGGTGAGGAATGCCACTTAATTTTCTTGGTTACATTCACTCTGAATCTATATCAGTTCCAGAAATCCAAAAGATAATGACTTTGTTTTATGGAGCCCCTAGTATAATAATTTAGTTTAGTAGATATTTTAAGGGACAAGAAAATTTACTTAGAACCTAAACTTGGAAGTCTGAGAGATCATCCATGGCTTAGATTCTATGCCAAATAACCAATTTTGCAGACCTGGAAACAGGATCACAAAAGTTGTGATTTACTTCTTTAAAAACATACAAGTTGTAGGTGATTATTTTCACATAGAATCATCTTTTGTTGTTTTTCGTGTATGAAAATATTTTTTTTCCTTAAAAAAATTGGAAAATCTTGACATTTTCTAGTCTTATTGATATTTCTCTTACCCTCTATAACTTTTCAATTACACTGCAATCAAATTGGATAGTTCTTCTAGTACCAGAAGATGTTTATTTAAACTAGTTGATTAGTTACTTAAAGATGTCCAGATGCCCTTTGTTTAGTTTAGTTGCAGCTGACTCTTTCTGACCGCTTTTGATTGTTCCTGGCAAAGATACTAAGATACTGCAATGGTATGCCACTTCTTTCCCCAACTCATTTTACAGATGAAGAACTGATTTAAAACTGGTTTGGGTGACTTGCTTATAATCACACAGCTAGTTAGTGTATGAGGTTAAATTTGAATTTGTTTTCTTGATTCCTGGTCCAGTGCTCTATCTAGTTTCGAGTGCTCTGCTTCCCTTTATTCCTCTCCTCTCAGGTGTCCTTAAATTATCTCCTCTACTTCTTATTATATTTTTATCTGGGGCAGCAAGCAGTCTCAAAACTGTGATGCAAGCAATTGTAAGAAGGGAACACCATGATAACCAATCATAGGGCATGTCTCAAAGACAGCTCCAATACCCCTCCTTCTATTGTTATCCACCCCTTCCCAACTCTGTGGCTATAAATGCTAATAGCTTTTAGCCACTTCTGTTATTGTATAGCACAGGCTTCCAATGCTATTATAAACACTATCTAAGCACTAATTCTAGTTGTAGACACAAATACCTGGAAAAACTCCAACCCTTTCCCTAGCCCCAATATAAATGTAATTAAATATTTACCAAGGCTCTGCTATATGTTTAGCATTTTGCTAAGCCTTGGGGATACAAATTAAAAAAAAAATCTGCCCTCAAAGAGCTTACAGTTTAATAGGGGAAAGAAATGTGAATTTAATTGGGGGAAAATAAAAAGAAAGGGGAAAGGGAGGCTTGGGAAGGAAGGGCATCAGGGGCATGGTGAAGAAACCAAAGAAATCAAAGAAATCCAAATCTGTCTTGCCACTTTGTTGAGGTACCTTACACATTTTGGCCAACTCTGAATTTAGGCACATGAGTAAATTTTTCTACAGCCTGGATTTACTTATATGGAGGAGGGAATATTTTTTGGCATTGAAATTCACCTCTTTGTAGCACTGAAAAACAGCAAACAATGTTTAATTACTAACAATTGTTACTTCCAAGTCTTCCCTTTACCCTAAGACATGCACTAGAATTTTAAAAAAATTAATATCACATCTACTAACTCACTCTACCTATTTGTCAGGGGTAGGAGTAGCAATTTGTCCATGTAATGAAATAGGATATAACTATGGAGATTTTTTTTGTTCCAGGTAAAGGCACACCCATTAATTTGTGACAA
Source organism: Sminthopsis crassicaudata (assembly GCF_048593235.1). Classification (NCBI taxonomy): domain Eukaryota; kingdom Metazoa; phylum Chordata; class Mammalia; order Dasyuromorphia; family Dasyuridae; genus Sminthopsis; species Sminthopsis crassicaudata. The sequence continues at coordinate 256,802,033 of NC_133617.1, read as the reverse complement.
AGTCCTTAAGAATTGTTGAATTTACATTGAACACCTTCTGAAAAAGACCCTAAAATAAAAACGCTAAGGAATATTGTGGCCAAATTACAGAACTATCAGACTAAGGAAAAACTATTATAAGTAGCCAGGAAAAAACAATTCAAATACCGAGGTGCCACAATAAGGATCACTCAAGATCTGGCTGCCTTTGCATTAAAGGATGGAAGGGCCTGGAATCTGATAATCCAAAAGGCAAAAGAACTTGGAATGCAGTCAATAATAAACTACCCAGCAAAGCTAAGCATTTTCTTCCATGGAAGAAGACTGACACTCAATGAAACAGATGAATTCCATTTGTTTCTAAGAAAAAAACCAGATCTAAACAAAAAATTTGATCTCCAACCATAGGACTCAAGAGAAGCAGAAAAAGCTAAAAGGAATTCTTGATAACAGTATTTCTGTTGTGGATATACATAAGACAACATGTATAATTTGATTTTACTGATATGAAATAAAAAAAAAGAGAAGTAGAAATGGAAAGGGGATAATGCCAGAAAAAGGGAAAAGGGGAGACAAAAGGAAGGAAACTACATCCCAGGAAGAGGCAAAGGAAACCTATCATATCTGAGGGAACTTAGAGAGGGAGAGAACATTGTATGAATCTTACTCTCATCAGAGTTGGCTCAAAGAGAAAATAATTGACATATTTGTTTTACAGAGAATCTTCTCTCACCTCATTAAAAAGCAGGAGAGGAAAAGGGAAAAGGAAAAGAGTAATAAGAGAAAGGTACAAGACAGGGAAAAGGATTCAAAGGGAGGAGGGAGGTATGCTAAAGAGGGAGAGCTGTATGACGTGACTGGGGCCCATAAGTTTAATACTGGGAAAGGGGGTAAGTGGGGACAAGAAAAAGAAAAGCATAATCTGGGGATAATAAGATGGCAGGAAATATAGAATTAGTAATTTTAACTGTAAATGTGAATGGGATGAACTCTCACATAAAGTAGAAACAGATAGCAGACTGGATTAAAAGTCAGAACCCTACAATATGTTGTTTGCAAGAAACACATTTAAAGCAGGGAGATATGTACAGAGTAAAGGTAAAAAGGCTGGAGCAGAATCTATTATGCTTCAGGTGAAGTCAAAAAAGCAGAGGTAGCCATCCTGATCTCAGAACAAGCAAAAGCAAAAATTGATCTGACTAAAAGAGATAAGGAAGGGCACTATATCTTGTTAAAGGGTAGCATAGACAATGAAGCAATATTAATACTAAACATATATACATTTAACTTCCTAAAGGAGAAGTTAAGAGAGTTGCAAGAATAAAATAGACAACAAAATTATAATAGTGGGAGATCTCAACCTTGTACTCTCAAAATTAAATAAATCAAACCACAAAACAAATAAGAAAGAAATTAAAGAGGTAAATATAATATTAGAAAAATTAGGTATGATAGATATTTAGAGAAAACTGAATGGTAATAGAAAGGAGTATACTTTCTTCTCAGAAGTTCATGAAACCTATTCAAAAATTGACCATATATTAGGGACATAAAGATCTCAAAATTAAATGCAGGAAGGCGTAAATAGTAAATGCTTTCTTTTCAGATCATAATGCAATAAAAATTATTGTCAAAAGTCAAAGCTGACTTTTTCTTTCATGAAAATTTCATAGCATGCTACCTGACAAATGTTTTTGAGACCTCTCTCCTATATACACTTAAACATATACACATACATACACACACACTTTATATATATACAGATAGTAGATATACACACACACACACACACACATATATGTATATATATATATATATATACATACATATTTTTCCCCTTAAAATTAAGAACATTGAATAAAAAAGTAACTGCTTTTTGGAAGAACCTTATCCTGTCCATTGTAATTTTTGAGGAAGGAGTTTTCAAAATGCCTCCCCCCCAAGTTAAAGGGTCATCACATAATTATATTATATGATGGAAATTATACAAATTATATAAATCAGCTATAGAAGCTAATATTTTCACAAATTCAGTAAAGGATAGTTTTATTTAATTAGCTTAATTTTTTTTCAAATTAGTTTTAATAGTTTTTAAATTAATTTAAAGAATGTAATATCTCCAAATTAATTTGTAAGCACAACCAACTGTCATCAGGGAAGATGCTAATTCATTAATTATTTTTTTTGTCCTTCTCCCATCCCTTCTACATAGTTCCTTTCTTTCATCTTTGTACGTTTTAAAATGCTTTATTTTTTACATTTATATTGCTGCACAATCTTTTCTCTTCACCTTCATTTAAGTAGAAGCTCTAGTTATAGCAAATATAGATAATTAAGCAAAGCAAATAAACATTTGAGAAGTTTGAAAATGTGCCATGTTAAATATTTCTAGGCTTTCACTTCTTTGACAAGATTTGGAAGAAAAGTTTTTCACTATTTTTTGAAATCATTAGTTCTTATTCTTTTCATCAGTATTGTGAATTTTTTCACAGTTGTTATATCATATTACAATTAATTCATTCTGTGAATTGTTTTCTTTTTTACTGGCTGAATTTTGACAAATCTTCCCCATAATTCTTAGACTAAAAAATAAGTATCATTGTTTTTAATCTAAATTTCCTTCTTATTAAAGACAAGGTTTCTGATTTAGGGATCAGAAATTATTTGTAGCTTCCCATTTATTGACTATTAAATTGTGTCCAATTTGTTTCTACTTATAGGCTACCTGTTCCATAAGTTGCCAAAAGGCCATTGGGTCAATAATATAATAATAATAATAATAATAATAATAATAATAATAATAATAATAATAATAATTTGGGCTTTATCAAATACTACATTATTATAGTTGTGATTTTTTTATTTTTTATTTTTCTGATTCACTATTCTATTTCTTACTCAGTGCCATATGTGTTCAATGACTGATGCTTTGTAGTAAAGTTTTAGGTATGATACTGCTAGGCAATTGTCCTTTGTATTTTTTTTTTTCATTAATTCCTTTGATATTCTCAGAATTTTGTTTTTCCAGATAAATTTTGTTATTATTTTTTTCTAGCGCTATAAAATAATTTTTTGGCTGTTTGATTGGTATAGTACTGAATAAGTAGACTTATTTAGTAGAATTGTCATTTTTATTACATAGGTTCAGCCTACTCATGAATAATTAACTTTTTTTCCTATTGTTTAGATCTTTATTTTTGTGAAAATTGTTTTGTAATTATGTTTATATAGTTCCTGGTTTATTTTGGCAGGCAGATACCCAGATATTTTATTTTGTCTAAGTTATTTTAAATGGAATTTCTCTTTTGATCTCTTGCTATTGAGTTGTGTTAGTAACACATAGAAATGCTGATACTTTGTATAAGTTTATTTTATATTCTGAAACTTTGCTAAGGTTGTTAAATATTTCAAGTAGGTTTTTGGATGATTCTCTAGGATTCTCTAATCATATCATCAGCAAAGAGTGACAATTTTATCTTTTCATTGCCTTTTATATTCCTTTAATTTCTTTTTCTTTTCTTATTGTTAAAGGTGACATTTCTAGTATAATATTGAATAATAGTGTTGATAATGGAAGTTCTTGTTTCACCCCTGTTCATTTAGAGAATGAATCTAGTTTCTCCCTATTTCACATAATTCTTGCTGATGGTTTTAGAGAGATGCTGCTTATCATTTTGAGGAAAACTCCATTTATTCTTATTATCTCTTAGTATTTATAATAATAATGGGTGCTGTATTTTGTCAAAAGCTTTCTGCATAGAAATTATGATTTCTGTTTGTTTTCTTGTTCATATAGTCAATTATGCCAATAGGTATAAAGACCACTTGGTCACAGTGTATGATCTTGCTGATATGTTGTTGTAATCTCTTTGCTATTGTTTTATTTAACATTTTTGCATCAATATTCATTAGAGATATTGATCTGTAATTTTTCTTTTCTATTTTGGCTCTTCCTGGTTTTAATATCAGCACCATATTTGTGTCATAGGAAGAACTTGATAAGACTCTGTCTTTGCCTATTTTTACAAATACTTTACATAATATTGGAATTACTTGTAAAAAATGTTTCATAGAATTCCCTTGTAAATCCATCTGGCCGTAGATATTTTTTTTCCTTAGGGAATGCATTAATGATTTGTTAAATTTATTTTTTTCTAAAATGGAATAATTTTAGTAATTTTTTGTTCTTCTGTTAATGTAGGCAATTTTTATGTTTGTCATTCATTTCTATTACATTGTCTGATGTGTTAGCATACAGTTAGGCAAAATAGCTTCCAATTATTGCTTTAATTTCTACTTTATTTGTGGCAAGTTTATGCTTTTAATTTTTGATGCTGATAATTTTTTTCTTTCCTTTTTCTAATTAAATTAACCAAAGGTTTATCTATTTTGTTGTTGTTGTTGTTGTTGTTTTCTTTTTTTTTTTCTTTCTAAAACCAACTCTTAGCTTTATTAATTAGTTCAATAATTTTCTGAGTTTCCATTTTATTAAACTCTCCTTTGATTTTCAGAATTTTTAATTTGGTATTTAAGTGGGGGAGTTGTAATTTGTTCTTTTTATAGCTTTTTAAATTGCATGTCCAATACATTGATCTCTTCTTTCTCTATTTTATTCATGTAACTATTTAGAGATGTAAAATCTCCCCTAAGAACTAATTTGGCTACAATACATAGGCTTTGGTAGATTGTCTACTTCTTGTCATTTTCTTGGAGGGAATTATTGATTGTTTCTATGATTTTTTGTTTAATCCACTCATTCTTTAGAATTTGATTTAATTTCCAATTTCTTTTAAGTCTTTCTTCTCCTGGCCCTTTTTTTGAATATATTTTTTATTGTGTCATGGTCTGAAAAGGAAGCATTTACTAATCTTGTCTTTCTGCATTTGATTATGAGGTTTTTATGCCCCAATACATAGACAGTTTTTGTGTAGGTGCCATGTACAGCTGAGAAAAAGGTACATTTGTTACTATATTTATTCAGTTTTCTCTAGAGATCTATCATAGCTAAGTATTCTAAAATTCTATTAATCCCCTCAGATTCTTTCTTATTCATTCTGTGGCTAGATTTATCTAATTTTGAGAGGGGCTGATTGAGATCCCTCTCTATTAGTAGAAATTTCAGTAGAAATGATTTAAATTCTCTTACTTCATTGAAGAATCATCTCACCAAAAAGATAATGGTCAGCCTTTTTGGGTAGTTAATTCTTGGTTGTAATCCCAAGTCATTTGCCTGCTGGTATTTAGTATTCCAGGCTTTCTGATCCTTTATTGCAGAAGCTGCCAGATCCTGGATAATCCTGTGTTGCGGGTTCACTAGAAACTGAAAGTACCGTACTGCGCACTGCTAGCTTCCTCCAGCCTTCAGACGTCTCTGGCCCCGCTTTGGAGACAGAAGCGGGGAATAAACAAACAGAGAGCCAACATGTAGCAGAGCTGTTCTTTATTGTCTGCTCCCCAAAATGTCTCCCTGAGCCGTTGCTGTTCCCTACTTTTATACAGAATCTTCTTGGATCCTCCCCGATTCCTCCCTTTGTGGGTGGGGCCAGCTCCTTTAGCAATGTCTAGTCTCTTTTCTCTCCTTATATGGCCAGGCAACTCATAGCTCCACGCATCTATCGACACGTAGCCCTATCAATCAACCCGGAACCATATTTGAGTGACAACTGACATTAGGGCGGCTCCCTTCCGCACAGGGGCTCAGTTCCAGGTCCATTACAATTCCCCCTTTTTGTTTAATATGATGGTAGTGGTTCAAAATTCAAGATCTTTCTCTTACAGCGAACACAGCTTGGAGTGACAAAGGCGAAGACAGAGCACCAAGAATGACAGTATCAAAAATATATGACAAGCAGAGCACCAAGAGTGGTAATATCAAAAGGTAATATCAAAAGATCAAAAATATATGACAATAAACTCATTGACCAGTGGTCGGTTACAATTCCCCTTTGTTGTTTAAAACATAGGACGCTTTCATTTCTGTCAAAATTTTTTGAATTACAGCAAATACAGCTTGGAATAACAAAGGGAGGATACAGAGCATCAATAATAACAGCAGGAAAGCAACAGCTCCTATGATTAGCCAATGCATAATATCATTGAAATTAACATTTTTCCATCAATTAATAAAATCATGTTCTTTTCATTCCCAATCATCTTCAAATGTTATAGTAACATTTTGCATAGCTAACAATATCTCATCCAAAGCGGCAAGTTCAGCAGTAGCATTTGTCATAAAAGTAGCATCTTTCAGAATAATTTCAAGATCATTATACAGAGAAGAATTAAATGGAATAGGAGTTACACATAAAGGATAATATTTATAGTGACATTGCATTCTCATATATCTCAACATCAATGCCTGTTGATGTACAACAATTTGCATTACATCAGATAACTGTGAGATTCTATTTAACATTATCCTATCCAAACTTTCTTGATGCTGCCAAGCAGCATTGTTTTTTATCATAAATTGTTGTAGACTCGCAGCTAAAAAAGCTACCTCCTGTTGAATTTGATATATTTGCATTTCCTCTATCACATTAAGAGCCAAATTAACCACTGATATAGCTGTATCAAAAGAACTCTCTCGTTTCATTCTAGTTAATTTTCTTATCATGTCTTTAGACAAAGAAGGATTTTTGCCAAAAAATTATATAAGGGTTTGGCACATACATCTTTGCAGGTGCGGGGTATGGGAGGGCTTCACTAGTTGACTCATTCCGTATCGTCTGTATTTTGACAGTTCTTTATTAATTGTCTATGCCCAGGGAGGGAGCCACTCTTCTCTGGAGCATAACCATCTCTAGGAATGGCTAGTTCCTAGCATCTAGTGTCAAAAATATACAGAGTTCATTGAATGGTCAATTTCCCATAATTTGGAAGTTGAGGCATGTTAGATATGAGTGAGTTTATAATTTTAATATGAAATTTTAAATTTCTTATTCATTTGGCCTTAAGATCATGAAAATAATAAGACCACTGAGCTAGTGGGGTGAAATTAGAGTAAATTAATTTCATTTTCCAATACATAAGACAATTACACATACATAATATAACTAGAAAGAGTAATAATAATACTATGGGTATAGCTAGATTATTAAAATAAATGGTAGCGCTACCTGATCTAAATAAGAAATCATACCAATGGTGGTTAGTATCTGATGTCACTAAATGAGAGGCCTCGATAAGTTGTCCTGCAGCTATAAGAGTCTGCATTCGATGTTCATTTAATGCACGCTGATAAGACTCTAATAGTTTCTTCATAACTAAAGATCTGTTTAGGATATCCATATATATGAAGTAAAGCAAAGTAATTAGGTAAGACAAAAGGTAACACATGAAATTAACACATAACAGCCCATATCTTAACTTGACAATACACAATAGTTCCAGTACACCAAAAAAAAAAAAAAAGTACACATAGCATTTTCAAGTCATTGTTTTTCCATGCTTCTAGTAAATTAAACATATAATCCCACATTGCAACAATATCTGAGCATTTTCTTTTTGTATCTAGGTATACATATTTTATAAAGAGCATTTGGTCCACTTAAATAATTTACTAATATTTCCAGTAAAACCCAAACTAGTAATAATACTATCATTAAAAATCTGTAGAAATTGGCCTTGATATTTTAATGTATTTTGGTGGAGTAGGATCGTCGTGGGCAACTATTGAGCATTTACAGTCAAAGCTTGAGAAACATCTTGTCCAGCACTGCGCAGTCTGCTAGCCAAGGTCTCAAGGTCTATTGAATTAACTATACTCAAACCAGTTCCAGCACCACCAAATAAAGTGTCATACCAGGTTCTTTTCTTTCTAACACAATTCATCAGAGGAGGAAAAGTTACATTATTGGTACAAGTTTTAGGAACTCTTATGATTGATGGAGGATGTTTTGTAGGAGGGGGAGGTGTCAGTAATAGATATTTTATCTAATAGTGAGGCTTCATACCTCTATCAAGATTTTATATGCACAGTTCATCAGTTGATTTTCAATGTTTGTCTCAGCTTGCTCACTGCATTCAGTTGGGAAGTCCACACCCTCGGAGTCTACTCTCTTTCCTGTGTAGCACTGCTGTATCTGGATCTGGATCAGTCCTTTCTAGCTCAGGGTCAGCTTGTCCTCCTTCCATGTCCCAACCAGGACCCCATCTCCAAGCTAGAACTCATGCACTGTTGAAACCCTAAGGGAGGAGTCTGAGCAATAAGCCTGTTTAGTTGTAAAGTTTTCAGATGTTACAGTAAAGACATAACATATTTCCTTAAAAAACAAATCCTTGGTTTCAAATATTGGATACAAGGAAGAATTTTGAATCCCTTTAAATCAGTTTGCTTTCTTCAACCAGAAACAGCTGCAGCTTCCTATTGCTGCTCTACCCCGTCTCATAGTCATCTCTCAGTGACTACCTTTTCCAACAAGTTCCTTCTTTTCCCCACTGATTTCTTCTTGAAATCATTTGCTCCCACTAATAAATCCTTCTTAAATGACCTTTATTCTCCTGTCCCATCTCTCTGTTTCTCTCTTCCCAATGCCTACTTGCTCAAACTTTCTCTGACATACTTTAAACACTTCCAAACCAATAAGTCTTCTGACTAGATGGTTCATTTAAACTATTAATTGCTTTTGTAAATCAATCTCTCTTGTCCCTTTTCTTTAATCACCTTTTTTTTTTAAACTTTAAACTTCAAGATTCATAACCCATAATGATAACAAATTACCCAATGTTTCAGAAGCAAACCAAATAGTTTTTTTTTTTTTTTTCTTTCTTCTGCCTGAGTGCTTCAAGGCCACTAGTAAGAAGCTTCCCAGGCGGTATTAAGCAGATAAGATTGTATTGCCGTTACTCCTCTCTAGCAGACTTTGAAAATCTGCTTTTCAGAGAAAACTTCCCCACCAGTTTAAAATAGTCAAGTTTTTTTTCTTTTGTTTTACTTACAAATTGGTACAACAGGTTAAAAAGTTTAAAATCACAAACAATTTTTAAGACCAATACATTTTGAACCAGTCTGAAAGAATTACTATTCTGAATGAATTTCAATTTCCATAATTCAGCCTGTTATTTTTCTAAGCCTGTAACACAGAGGCTGAATTCTTATCTCTTATGAGCTTGCTAACTTTTAACACAGAACAAAAAAATTCAAAGCAGACATACACAGATAGACACAGAGCTCTATTTTTTCTATCCAGGCTCTGCATGCTTTTAAGTTAAGCTCCACTCCATTCTTTTTACAGAGTTTATATAGCTGTGAAGCATATACTCCTGAATCTGTTGGCTTGATTTGGGCTTTAATTGCTTTCTGCCCCATACCTCATCTAACTGCGTCTAAGCAATTAGGCTGTTTGCTTCTTCTTGATTAAAAATCAAGGAGCGCGTCTTTCTACTTACCTTTCCTCATTCCCGCGATACACTGCTCGGGTCCCTGTTCAGGGTGCCATTTGTTGCGGGTTCGCTAGAAACTGAAAGTACTGTATTGCGCGCTGCTAGCTTCCTCCAGCCTTCGGACGTCTCCGGCCCTGCTTTGGAGACAGAAGCGGGGAATAATCAAACAGAGAGCCAACATGTAGCAGAGCTGTTCTTTATTGTCTGCTCCCCAAAATGTCTCCCTGAGCCATTGCTGTTCCCTACTTTTATACAGAATCTTCTTGGACCCTCCCCGATTCCTCCCTTTGTGGGTGGGGCCAGCTCCTTTAGCAATGTCTAGTCTCTTTTCTCTCCTTATATGACCAGGCAACTCATAGCTCCACGCATCTATCGACACGTAGCTCTATCAGTCAACCCGGAACCATATCTGAGTGACGCCTGACATTAGGGCGGCTCCCTTCCGCACAGGGGGCTCAGTTCCAGGTCCATTACAATCCTGAATTGTTTTTGTCTGATAGTTTATGGTGTTTTTTCCTTGAGATTATATTTCTTGAGTTTTGCAACAATGTTTCTTGTGTTTTTCCTTGTTTCATTTCTTTCTGGAGCTCATTGATGGATTCTTTCAATGACTATAGTAGAACTTCTGGTTAAAAGTATAACAAGGCAACTTTCCTTGATGATCTCTTGAAGTATTCTAATTTTTTTAATTTTTTGGTTGTAGCCTTCAGGTAGACCAATGCTTTTTAAGTTGTCTCTTCTGGATCTATTTTCCATGTTGGCTTTATTTCCAATGAGGTATTTTATATTTTCTTCCATTTTTAAATTATTTTTACTTAGTTTGAGTTTTAAAGCCATTAGCTTCCTTTTGTTCCAGTTTTAGTTTTCAATACATGATTTTCTTCAGTTAGCTTTTGATTAATTCTACTTTTCAAGGTATTGTTTTTTTCAGTATTTTTTTTTTTTTTTTTTTTTTTTGCATTTGATCCATTGTGTTTTTTAAGGAAGTGGAATTTTTTTTTTTTTTGACCAATTGTATTTTTTAAGGAATTATTTACCTTTTCCATTCTGTGGACTTATTTTTGCATATTTCTAGTTTTGTTACCCCATTTCCCCCCTACTTCTGTAATTTCCCTTTTAATAATCTTTTATGAGCACTTCTAAGAAGTCTTATTTGGGCTTGAGACCAATTGAAATCATCCTTTGAGATTTTTCATATGAGTATTTTGTTCTCATTTTAATAGTTGTTTTATTCTTCCTTGTCACCATAGTAACTTTCTGTGATTAAGGTTCTTTTCTGTTTCTTGCTCATTTTCTTCCTTTTTTCTATATTTTTAATTTTTAAGGTCAAGCTCTGGGATACAGTGGGGATTTCCCCAAGATTCTTGTGTAGCTGTGAGACTTGACTTTGAGCATAGGAGCTCCTTGTGTTTGGTGTCTTGTTCACACCAAGTGGTAGCCTTATCCATTCTCTCTGGATGGTAGCCTTATATGTTCCCTCTGGGTGATGGTCCTATTTGTTCCCTCTGGGTGCTACCTCTAACTGTTCCCTCAGAATGGTAGCCCTATCTATTCCCTTTGGGAAATGACTGGTTCCCAGGGGTAGAAAACTTTCTTCTTCATTGAGACTGAAGACTGTTCCACTGGTCTTTTCTATTATTGAGTCAGTCTCGAGGGTCTCAGTTACTGATCTGCTATGGTTAAGATCCTCTCACTAGCTTTCCCAGACTCTTTCTGAGCTGGGCTGAGAACCCCTTTCACCCCAGTGAAACTGACCTTTTCTGAAGTCCTTCCAATATATCTTGAGCTAAAAGAGTATTTTCATTCCATCTGTTCAGAGGCCTGATTTCATGTGGTTTTCAAGGGAAAATGGAAAAGCTTGAGCAACTTCCTGACTTCACTCTGCCATCTTGGCTCCATCCTTAGAACTCTCTACCTGAGTCTTGAAGGAATATAGTTGTAGGAAAAGGTAAGCCTTTCATTCAGGAAGAGACTTAAGATCATTGAAATATCTATGTAATTTTTTGCTTTTCTTTTTATTAAAAATTATTAATATTTAAATTGAACTTTGATATTAAAGTATAACTACTTCTGTGATTTTAATGTTTTTCAAAACATATGCATGAATAATTTTTCAACATTAGCCCCTGCAAAACCTTGTGTTCCAACTTTCTCTCTCCTTCCCCCAACTTCTCCCCTAGATGGCAAGTAATCCAATCTATAAATAGAATTTCTATCATGTTTAATATATATATATATATATATTAAACATGATAGAAATTCTGTATAATTTTTCAAAGGCAATCTATTGTGGTAATCTTTTAAGAGCTCATGGCATATGAACCCTTTGATCTTAGAGGTGAGATGAATAAGGTAGGAGACTCATAGGGTATGAAAAGAGTTCCAGTATATTATGACATACAGCCTTGTTGATAAACATTTTTGCAAGTGTGATCAGCATGTGGACAGTAGATAATCTCCAATCATCATTCAGAGAAGCAGTTCATGGGCATTGTATATGCATGGTATCTACCAATGGGAGGAGAGCCAATCCAGTGATTCAGCAGCTCTCTCACAGGCGAGCAGCCCTATTCAAGTATCCTTGTTCACGTAGCCACTGGCTGTGACCCTTGCCTTACACTCATTCCCATGATCACAAATCACTGCTCCTTGTTCAACAAGGGAATTTCTGCAATGTGTTAGAAAACTTATTGTGCATTAAGGATCTAGGTGGCCTCAGTACTCCCTTTCAGCAGAATCCCATATTCTTGCAGCAATCCAGTCTATTTTCTCTGTGCCCATTGAACCTTCAGCTAATAGTCCATTTGCAGATTCTGCTTAAATTATATAATGATGGCATTTTCTGTGGGATGTACATCTCTATAGGTTGTAATTATGTTCCAGAAAATAGGCATTCTTTATTCATTTAATATTTTCAATGAGGATAGATATACCAAAACCTATTGAGTGATTATAGATCTCATTAGGAGACTATAGTATATTAGGGCTTAAGACAGTTATCACAATGTTACTAAGAACCAGTTAGCTTTTCTGGTGTTGAAAAAGTGTTGACAGATGTCATTTCTGGGCAATCTAATAATTTTATTTACATGAGTATTTTAATAAAAGGATGGTCATTTGATTATCCTAGACCAAAGGCCCCTCGTGGTGATGGGATCACAATTTGTTATGCTATTGGAAGGGTAGATATTCCTGGAGATGACAATCAAATCTGACTAGTTAACAATTAATGAGAAAATGAATATTACAAGGAGTATCATCTGGGCTATATTATAATGAAAATCTTGGTGTATGTGACTTGAGTCATCCAAAACTCAGTCAAAGAGACCTAATAAAGTTGCCATATCAGCTGTCTGACAAAAAGGGTGAATCAATTTTCTCAGACCGGTTTGAGTGAACACAATGAGTAGGAATGCAAAAATTAGAGTAAACTTGGAATTTCTTATACTCTTATTAGATTTTAGCCAGGGTAAAACTTTGAAAGAGATTTCCAACTCTGGTTTGTTTCTGGATGAGGAAGTTGAAAAGGGAAAAAACCTTAGTTCTGATTCAATAATTGCTTATTAATATATGGGAGAAATAATAATTTTTCACACTTTGAGGGCCTTTATAATTTATAGGGAACCTCTCTTCCACTTGTACTTCATACTGGACAGCCTCCATATGAGTGGCAAAAACTTTTGTTGTGAATGTTTCCCTGCTTTTATCAGCAGGTCATTGAACAAAACTATCATTGTTACATCTTTCAGAAAATTTTCCTGATTTAAACATGAAATGTGATTGAGAAAAACTGAAGCAAAAAAATCATATCCAATACATTGAATACATTCAAAACATAATCAATTTATTATCAAGATTGCCAATTTAAAAAGGATCCAAGGCTTCCCTATAGTCAAGAATGTATTTGAAAGTCAAGGAAGCCCTTTTATAGTCAGTAAGAAGGAAATGATACCCTATCATGATCCTGGACAACTTAAGGTGTAACTCCTTTCTGGTTGGTTGGTGCTTGTTTACCAAAAATTACATCAGATAGTGCACTAGAATGACCTAATCTGGACCAGCATCCTCCACAAATTCCCATTGTTGGCACTTTCTAAGGGAGAATAAGGGTCATGCTATTGATTTTTATTGAACTGGAAAAGAAAGACCAGTTGTTAGAGATATTATAGAGATGATTAATTTATAGGTATAACAATAACAGTAAAAATAATAAAATAGCATGTATATTATACCTTGAGGTTTATAAGCATTTTATATACATTATCTGATTGGAGCCTCAAAACAACTCCATTTTTCGACTGAAAAAAATTTTTGATGGAGCCAAGATGGTGGAGATGACACACATTTCTCTCTGACTTTCTTTACAACCCTCACAATAATTACAAAATCTAGCCTCTGAATTAGCTCTGGATGGGCAGAACCCACAAATATTGGGAGTGCAATAAATTATCAGCATAAGATAATTTCAAAAAAGATCTGTTTCAATTGGAAACAGGAGGGAGGCAGCTAGGGCAACCAGTACAAATGCCAGTGCAGACAGCTCGGAGTCCCAGGGCAGATAATTTATGAAAGGAAACAGACCAGAAAAGATCTGTTTCAAATCAGAAAGGGGAGACAGGCAGCAAAGCACAAACAGCTGCCCACAAATGTCAACATAGACAGACCAGAGCCCTGGGGCAGAACAGTCTCAGTGTGGTGGCAGACCTTAACTTAACTTAAAAAAAATGAGTAATAAAGTAAAGAGGACTCTAACAATTGATGGCAATTTTTATGGCAAAAGTGAAGAACAGATTTCACATGAAGAGATTAAAGGCAGATTGTTTCCAGATGAAGCTTAAGGTGAAATAATCTGGTTCCCATCATACAAGGCTCTCCTAAAAGAACTTAAAAAGGATTTTAAAAGAGAACTAGAAGGAAAATTGGGAAAGGAAATAAAAGCCTTGCAAGAGAGTTTGGAAAAGGCAACACAAAATAGACCTAGTGAAATGGAAACAGCATATAACTCATTAAAAGATAGATTTGATAAAAGGGGAAAAAGAAAATAATATGAAGAAAATCAATATTTGTGAAATGGAAAAAGAAAATAACTCCTTAAAAAACAGAATTTGTGAAATGGAAAAAAATTCCATAGAACAAAACAACTCATTCAAAAATTCAATTGGACAAATCAAAAAGAAGTTTTAAAAAAAGGAAATTAAGAAAATAACACACTAAAATTCATAACTGAACAAATAGAAATGTATGAGTCAATAAGGCAACAAGAATCAGGCAAGCAAAACCAAAAAAAATGAAAAGCTGGAGAATAACGTCAAATATTTACTGGGAAAATCTATAGACCTGGAAAATAGATCTAGGAGAGATAATCTGAGAATCATTGGAATTCCCAAAAATTATGATGAAAAAAAGAGCCTAGATTCTATTTTACAGGAAATCATCAAAGAGAACTGTCCAGAGATAATAGAAACAGAAGGGAAAATAGGAGTTGAACGAATTTATCAAACACCTTCTGAAAAAGACCCTAAAAAAAAACTCCATGGAACATTGTGGCTAAGCTGCAGAACTACCAAACTAAGGAAAAAATATTGCAAGCAGCTAGGAAAAAACAATTCAAATATCAAGGTGCCACAATAAGGGTCACTCAAGATCTGGCTGCCTCCACATTAAAGGATCAAAGGCCTGAAACCTGATATTCCAAAAGGCAAAAGAACTAGGAATGCAACCAAGACCCAACTAAATTTAGCATTTTCTTCCATGGAAGAAGATGGACATTTAATGAAATGGAGGAATTCCATTTGTTTCTAAGAAAAAAAACAGACTTAAACAAAAAATTTGATCTACATCCACAAGACTCAAGAGAAGCAGAAAAAGGTAAAAAGAAATCTTGAGAACTGTTGTGGATATACAGAAAGTCCACATGGATAATTTGATTTTACTGATATAACAAAAAAAAAAAGGAAGTAGTAAAGGGAAGGGGATAGTATCAGAAAATGGGAAAGGAAAGATGAAAAGAGGGAAACTACATCCTAGGAAGAGGCAAAGAAAATTTACCACATCTGAGGGAATTTAGAGAATCTTACTCTCTTTAGAGTAGGCTCAAAGAGTAAATAATTGATATATTTGTTTTTCAGAGAATTCTCTCTCACCTCATTATAAGAAGGGAGAGGAAAAGGGAAAAGGAAAAGAGGAGTAAGGGAAGGGTACAAGAAAGGGGAAGGGACTGAAATGGAGGGGGAAGGGATACTAAAAGGGGAGGGCTGCGTGTCACAAGTGAGGTCCATAAATTCAATACTGGGGAAGGGGTTCAGGGGGGAAAAAGGGAAAAAAAGCATAATCAGGGGATGATACGATGGCAGGAAATACAGAATTAGTAATTTTAACTGTAAATGTGAATGGATGAACTCTCCCATTAAACGTAGGCAGATAGCAGACTGAATCAAAAGTCAGAACCCTACAATATGTTGTTTACAGGAAACACATTTAAATCAGGGAGATACATACAGAGTAAAAGTAAAAGGCTGGAGCATAATCTATTTTGCTACAGGTGAAGTCAAAAAAGCAGGGGTAGCCATCCTAATCTCAGATCAAGCAAAAGCAGAAACTGATCTAATTAAAAGAGATAAGGAAGGAAACTATATCCTGATAAAAGGTAGCATAGACAATGAAGCCATATCAATACTAAGCATATATGCACCAAGTGGTATAGCAATAAGAGTCGAGGAAGAGATTAAAGGAATAAGTGTAGGAAATAAGGAAATCAAACTATCACTCTTTGCAGATGATGTGATGGTATACTTAGAGAACCCCAGAGATTCTAATAAAAAGTTATTAGAAATAATTCACACCTTTAGCAAAGTTGCTGGATACAAAAGAAATCCACATAAATCCTCAGCATTTTTATATATCACCAACAAAATGCAACAGCAAGAGATACAAAGAGAAATTCCATTAAAAACAACTGTCAAGAGTATAAAATATTTGGGAATCCATCTACCAAAGAAAAGTCAGGAATTATACGAGCAAAATTACAAAACACTTGTCACAAAAATAAAGTCAGATTTAAATAATTGGAAAGACATTCAGTGCTCTTGGATAGGCCTGAGCGAATATAATAAAGATGATAATACTCTCCAAACTAATCTATTTATTTAGTGCTATACCAATCAGACTCCCAAGAAACTTTTAATGACCTAGGAAAAATAACAACAGAATTCATATGGAAGAACAAAAGGTCGAGAATTTCAAGGGAATTAATGAAAAAAAAAAGGTCAGATGAAGGTGGTCTAACTGTATCTGATCTAAAGCTATATTATAAAGCAGCAGTCACCAAAACCATTTGATATTGGCTAAGAAATAGACTAGTCAATCAGTGGAACAGATTAGGAACACAGGACAAAATAGTGTACAACTATAGCAATCTAGTGTTTGACAAACCCAAAGATACCAACTTTTGGGATAAGAATTCATTATTTGAAAAAAAACTGTTGGGAAAACTGGAAATTAGTATGGCAGAAATTAGATATGGACGCATACTTAACACCATATACCGAGATTAGATCAAAATTGGTCCATGATTTAGGCATAAAGAATGAGATCATAAATAGATTAGAGGAATAGAGGATAGTTTACCTCTCAGACTTGTGGAGGAGGAAGGAATTTATGACCAAAGGAGAACTAGAGATCATTATTGATCACAAAATAGAAGATTTTGATTACATCAAATTAAAAAGCTTTGTACAAACAAAACTAATGCAAACAAGATTAGAAGGGAAGTAACAAATTGGGAAAATATTTTTAAAGTTAAAGATTCTGATAAAGGCTTCATTTCCAAAATATATAGAGAACTGACTCTAATTTATAGGAAATCAAACCATTTTCAAATTGATAAATGGTCAAAAGATATGAACAGACAATTTTCAGATGATGAAATTGAAACTGTTTCCACTAATATGAAAGAGTGTTCCAAATCACTGTTGATCAGAGAAATGCAAATTAAGACAACTCTGAGACACCACTACATACCTGTCAGATTGGCTAAGATGACAGCAATATAATGATGAATGTTGGAGGGGATGCAGGAAAACTGGGACACTGATGCATTGTTGGTGGAGTTGTGAAAGAATCCAGCCCTTCTGGAGAGCAATTTGGAACTATGCCCAAAAAGTTATCAAACTGTGCATACCCTTTGATCCTGCGTGCTACTACTGGGCTTATATCCCAAAGAAATACTAAAGATGAGAAAGGGACTTGTATGTGACAAAATGTTTGTGGCAGTTCTTTTTGTAGTGGCTAGAAACTGAAAAATGCCCATCAATTAGAGAATGGTCAGGTAAATTGTGGTATATGAATGTTATGGAATATTATTGCTCTATAAGAAATGACCAGCAGGATGAATATAGAGAGGTTTGGAGAGACTCACATGAACTGATGTTGAGTGAAATGAGCAGAACCAGGAGATCACTATACACTTCAACAACGATACTGTATGAAGATATATTCTGATTGAAGTGAATATCTTCAACATAAAGAAGATGTAATTCACATCCAATTGATCAGTGATGGACAGAAACAGCTACACCTAGAGAAGGAACACTGGAAATTGAATGTAAACTGTTTGCACTACTGTCTTTCTACCCAGGTTACTTATACCTTCAGAATCCATTTCTTACCATGCAACAAGAAAATTGGTTTTACACACATATATTGTATCTAGGTTATACTGTAACACATGTAATATGTATGGGATTGCCTGTCATCTAGGGAAGGGAGTAAAGGGAGGGAGGGGAAAATTTGGAAAAATGAATACAAGGGATAATGTTGTAAAAAAAAATTACTCATGCATATATACTGTCAAAAAATTATAATTATAAAATTAATTTAAAAAAAGAAAAAGAAAATAACTGTCAATAGTATAAAATATTTGGAAATCTATCTGTTAAAGGAAAGTCAGGAACTATGTGAATAAAACGACAAAACACTTTCCACACAAATAAAGTCAGAACTAAACAATTGGAAAAATATTAAGTGATGCTGAATAGGTAAAGTGAATATAATAAAGATTACAATACTACCTAAACTAACCTATTTATTTAGTGTTATACCAATCAGATTGCCAAGAAAACTTTTAATGACCTAGAAAAAAATAACAAAATTCATATGGAAAACCAAAAGGTCAAGAATTACAAGTGAACTAATAAAAAAAAAATCAAATGAAGGTGACAGCTATATCTGGTCTACAACTATATTACTAAACAGAAGTCACCAAAACTATTTGGTATTGGCTGAGAAATAGACTATTTGATCAGTGAAATGGGTTACGTTCACAGGACAAAATAGTCAATAACTATAGCAATCTAGTGTTTGACAAACCCAAAAATCCCAACTTTTGGGATAAGAATTCACTATTTTACAAAAACTGCTGGGAAAACTGGAAATTAGTATGGCAGAAACTAGGCATGGACCCACATTTAACACCACATACTAAGATAAGATCAAAATGGGTCCAAGATTTAGGCATAAAGAACGAAATCATAAATAAATTGGAGGAACATGGATGGTTTAGCTCTCGGACTTGTGGAGGAGGAAGGAGTTTATGATCCAAGATGAACTAGAGATCATTATTGATCACAAAATACAAAATTTTGATTATATCATGTTAAAAAGCTTTTGCACAAACAAAACTAATGCAGATAAGATTAGAAGAGAAGCAATAAATTGGGAAAACATTTTTTTTTACAGTTAAAGTTCTGATAAAGGCCTCATTTTCAAAATATATAGAGAATTGTCTCTAATTTATAAGAAATCAAGCCATTCTCCAATTGAAGAATGGTCAAAGGGTATGAAAAGACAATTTTCAGATGATGAAATTGAATCTATTTCTATCCATATGAAAAGGTGTTCAAACCATTATTTTTTAAAATTTTATTTATTATTTTTTTTACTGAGGCTGGGGTTAAATGATTTGCCCTGCTCAAGGCAGCAAACATTCTGATATAGGTTAAACATATGCAATCATTAAAAACATTTTCTTATTTGTCATGTTGTGCAAGAAACATCAGACCAAAAAGAAGAAAAAAAAATGAGAAAGCACTCACAAACTCCCATAGTGCTGATTAACATCTTTGTAGATGATTGCTATGTGTATGCATCCAACTCTCATCTCTCTTTTGACCTCAGATTCATATCATCAATTTCTTTTTAGATATCTCAAATTGAATTTTCCATAGGCATCTCAAATGGAAAAATGCAAAGCATAATTTATTTTGTTTATTCCTCCCTATAACTTTACTACTCAAGTTTCCTATTACTTTAGAAGACATAAGCATTCTTGCAGTCACTTAGATTCACACTTTCATTGTGAAACTAATATTCATACACACCCCCCTACACATACATCCACACACTCATATATGTATGTGTATATATATATATAGAGAGAGACAGAATATGAGCATGTATACATAGGTATATACATACAGATACACACATTGGTGGTGTGTGTGTGTGTGTGTGTGTGTGTGTGTGTGTGTGTGTGTATGTTTGAGGTGTGTGAGTACTCAATAAATTCCCCAGTGATTCCCTAATGGTTCAAGAATTAAACATAATACTTAGAGACATTCACAATCTGTCCTCTTGCTATTTTTAGTATTTTTACACTTGACTCCTCACATTAAGATCCAGACAGTTTGGTCTTCTCTCTGTTCCTCATGTACAATAATCCATCATTCAGTTCCATAGCTGATCCCCCATGGTCAGCAGGCTCTCTCACCTTTTACCTCTGACTCCTGGATTTCCATTAAGACTCATCTGAAAACCAACTATTTTTAAAATGTTTTTCTTATATCCCTTTCTTTTCCTCTATTGCTAGTGTTTTTCCTTGGGTATCTCACTCATCTCATTTACACCATATGTTTGTACATATTCTCTTCACCACAGTTCACCACTAACACAGGAGCTTCTTGAGGGCTGGGATCTTTTTTTCTGACTTTTCTTTAAACTCCCATGCTTGGCACAGTGCTTAGGGCATAGTAAGTACTTTCAAAAAATGTTTGCTTATTGACTGATGTACTTTTACATTTTGCAAACAAATTCCCTGAGTGTCCATGGAACTGAGTATCTTTAAGTACATTCATGAAAAAAAAAAATTGAATGTTCATTTTTGTTAACCCTGTTGCATCTATCCTTCATGCTTTTACCAAGGAAAGCAGAATATAGTTATCATAGAAATAAACAACAAATGGGAATCAGCTGCACTGCAGTGAATAAGACTAGCTCTCTTTATCAATTAAGAGGTAAGGCTGACAAAATGAGAACTTGATATTTACAGAACATGTTGATGAAGCCCTAGACCAGAATCTGTTAGAAGCTTATTTTCTAGGGCTCTCTAATATTCCAATGATGTTGATTGTTTTCTTGGCTGAACCTGCTTGGCTGCTCTTATTTTTAGCCTCATATTTTCTAGTATGACTTCACTTGTGGCACAAACTCACCAGAACATGAGGGCCTAGGGTAAGTGATGCCAGAGAGCCAGTGTCAGTACTGAATCTTTTCTCTGAAACATGCAGATGGAAAGTTTGGCATAACTGTGATGGACTTAAGGATGATCAACTGACAATAACAACAACAAAAAGGATGTGAAAAAATAAATCATGTTTTATGCTGGATTAGTGGTTGGCTCAATATATGAAAGTCTGATAAAACAGACCTACAGTGACATTACTCTGCTGTTTCCAGGTGACAGATGGTAGGGCTCAGTTGTCAATATAAGTAAAGTAGAGCCTGCATCATGCCCTACATTGAAGTGCTGGTGTTATCTTCAAACTTCATAAGTTACATTGTGTAATATTTTTAACAGTAGTGCTGTATGTTTTTAGCCTAGATTTTAATCCTGTCTGAATGTCTCAACCTCAGAATATAGCATATTAACTTCTAAGAGATTACTTTTGAAATGTACAATGTGAAAGACACACTGGAGGCAAGGATATTTCAACCTCAGAAACTAGCATATTAATTTCTAAAATATTACTTTTGAAATATACTATATAAAGATTCACATTAAGGAAGAGGGATCAGTACTCTCCTTGGTCCCTAGTGATGAACTACCACCATATCAATGATTTTCCTAAATAGAAGCATAGAATCTCTGAGCTAAAATTTTAGGGACCTCAGTAAGTCTACCTAGTCCTTGAAGAACTCTAGCATAGTGGGATACACTATAATATTTACTGAGGCTGCCTATTTGAGCAATTAGCATTTTTAAAATTAAATTAATTTAAAACCTTTTTCTTTCCTAATTCTGACTTTTGAATGCAAGACTTCAAGGCAGCTGTCACGTCCCATTCAAATTTATCTGGGGGAAAAAAATTGAGTTTCTTCAATCCATTTTTCTAACAATTAACAATTTTTTTTAAAAGCACTAAATAGGAGGTAGGCATGGTGTTAGGTGCTGGGGATACAAGTACAAATAATGAAAAGGGATGGGAAGAGAAGAGAATAGCTTACTATAAACCAGGCACTGTACTAAACACTTATTACAAATAGCCCTTCATGCTCATAACAATCCTGTGGGGTAAGTATTAATATTATACCTGTTTTACAGTTGAGGAAATTGAAGCAAATAGAGGTTAAATGACCTGGCAAAGGTTACACAAATAATATCTGATTTTTTTGTCTCAAATGTAAGTCTTCTTGATCCTAAGCTCAATCTTCTAATCATTCCATCACCAACTGTCCTTAATTATAAGTAGTTTACATTTGACAGGGAAAACTGTAATTATGTTTAAAATTCATATTCTGCCTCAGTTCTCTTCCCACTTCAATCCATCCTCCATTCAGTCATTAAAATAATTTTCTTAAAGTATAGGTCTGATCACATTACCTCCCTATTTAGTAACTTTCAGTGCCTCACATTACTGTCAAGAATATATGCAAAGATGCCCTGTTTGTCATTCGAAGTCCTTTACAATGTATCAAACTCTACTTCCTTTTTAGTCTTTTTGTACTTTATGCCCTAGATGTAGTTTTCAATCCAGTGCCTCTAGCCTTCTGGCCGTTTCATCAATTAAAGAATCTTATCTCATTTTCAGGCATTTTCCTGCATGTCTGAGACTCCAACTACTGACTTTGCTGGATTTCTTTAAGTCCCAACTTAAATTGTACTTTTTATTGGAATTTTTCCCAGCCCCTCTTAATTCTAGTACTTGTCATCTATTATTTTTCCCCTTACTTATTCTGTATATAGCTAAATTTATACATATTGATTTTCATGTTGTATAGATTATAAGCTCCTTGAGAAGAGGGACCGTATTTTGTTTCTTTTTGTATCTCTGAACTTAGCACATGGCCCATAAAAGGAGTTTAAGAAATGTTGATTGCTTCCTTCCTTTACTCCTGTCCCCTTCTCATCTACCTTTTTTATTTTGAATTTTATTTTTTATTATAGCTTTTTATATACAAAACATATGCATGGGTAATTTTTCAACATTGACCCTTGCAAAACCTTCTGTTCCAACTTTTCCCCTCCTTTCTTCCCTTTCCCCTACATGGCAAGTTGTTCCATACATGTTAAATATGTTATATATACATGTTAAATAAAGTATATGTTTTTAAAAATTTCCCCCATTTTTTCTTTTTTTTTTTTTATTATAGCTTTTTATTTACCAGATATAGGCATGGGTAATTTTATATCATCGACAATTGCCAAACCAAATATGTTAAAGTATATGTTTTTTAAAAAATTTCCCCTATTTTTTTTCTTTTTTTTTATTATAGCTTTTTATTTACCAGATATATGCATAGGTAGTTTTATAGCACTGACAATTGCCAAACCTTTTATTCCAATTTTTCCCCTCCTTTCCCCTCTCCTCCAGATGGCAGGTTGACCAATACATGTTAAATATGTTAAAGTATAAGTTAAATACAATATATGTATACATGTCCAAACAGTTATTTTGCTGTACAAAAAGAATCAGATTTTGAAATAGTGTACAATTAGCCTGTGAAAGAAATCCAAAATGCAGGTGGACAAAAATAGAGGGATTGGGAATTCAATCTAGTGGTTCATAGTCATCTCCCAGAGTTCTTTCGCTGGGTGTAGCTGGTTCAATTCATTACTGCTCTATTGGAACTGGATTTGGTTCATCTCATTGTTGAAAATGGCCATGCCCATCAGAATTGATCATCATATAATATTATTGTTGAAGTATATAATGATCTCCTGGCCCTGCTCATTTCACTCAGCATCAGTTCATGTATGTCTCTCTAGGCCTTTCTGAAATCATCCTGTTGGTCATTTCTTTCAGGACAATAATATTCCATAATATTCATATACCACAATTTATTCAGCCATTCTCCAATTGATGGGCATCCACTCAATTTCCAGTTTCTGGCCACTACAAAGAGGGCTGCCACAAGCATTCTTGCACATAAATAGGTTCCTTTCCCTTCTTTAAGATCTCTCAAAGAGTATGCACAGTTTGATTACTTTTTTGAATATAGTTCCAAATTCCTCTCCTCTCCAGAATGGTTGGATCTGTTCACAACTCCACTAATAATGCATCAGTGTCCCAGTTTTCCTACATCCCCTAAAACATTTGTCATTATCTTTTTTCTGTCATCTTAGCCAATCTGAGAGGTGTGTAGTGATATCTCAGAGTTGTCTTAATTTACATTTCTCTGATCAACAATGATTTGGAATACTTTTTCATATGACTAGAAATAGTTTTAAATTCTTCATCTGAAAATTGTCTGTTCAGTTGATCATCTATCAATTGGAGAATGGATTGATTTCTTATAAATTAGAGTCAATTCTCTATATATTTTAGAGATGAGGCCTTTATCAGAATGTTAATAATACCTTGTTTTATTTCTTTTTCTAAAATGAGACTATTTAATGAATTTACTTCTTCCTATGTTAATCTGAGCAACCTATATTTTTGAAGGTATTCATCCACTTCATTTAATTTATCAAATTTATTGGCATAAATTTGGGCAAAGTAACTCTTAATTATTGCTCTAATTTTCTCTTCATTAATGGAAATTTCTCCCTTTTCATTCTTAAGACTAACAATTTGATTTTCCTCTTTCCTTTTTCTAATCAAATTTACCAATGGTATATCTACTTTGTTGTTTTTTTTTCATAGAACCAACTCTTAGTTTTATTTATTAATTCAATAGTTTTTCACTTTCAATTTCATTAATCTCTCCTTTTATTTTTAGAATTTCAAGTTTAGTGTTAGATTGGGTTTTTTTTTAACTTGCTCTTTTTCTAGCTTTTTTTAGTTGTAAGGCTAATTCATTGATTTTTTTCTTTCTATATTTTATGGAAGAAAGCTTCTAGAGAAATAAAATTTCCCCTATTACTGCCTTTGCTGCATCCCACACATTTTGGTATGACATCTCATTATTATCATTCTCTTGGGTGAAATTATTAATTGTATCTATGATTGTCTGTTTCACATAATCATTCTTTAAGTTGAAATTATTTAGTTTCCAATTACTTTTTGGTCTATTTTTCCCTGGGTTTTTATTGAATGTAACTTATTGCATTGTGATCTGAGAAGGATGCATTCACTACTTCTGCCTTTCTGCATTTGAATTTGAGGTTTTTATGTCCTAATATATGGTCAATTTTTGTATAGGTTCCATGAACTGCTGAGAAGAAAGTGTACTCCTTTCTGTCTCCATTCAGTTTTCTCCAAAGATCTGTCATACCTAACTTTTCTAGTGTTCTATTTACCTCTTTAACTTCATTCTTATTTATTTTGTGGTTTGATTTACTAGTTCTGAGAGTGCGAAGTTGAGATCTCCCACTATTATAGTTTTGCTGTCTATTTCTTCTTGTAGTTCTCTTAACTTCTCCTTTAGGAATTTAGATGCTATAGCACTTGGTGCATATATGTTTAGTATTGATATTGCTTCATTATCCATGGTACCCTTTAGCAAGATATAGTGACCTTCCTTATCTCTTTTAATTAGATCAAGTTTTGCTTTTGCTTGATCTGGGATCAGGATGGCTACCCCTGCTTTTTTTACTTGACCTGAAGCATAGTAGATTCTGTTCCAGCTTTTTACCTTTATTTAAGTATGTTTCCTGTAAACAACATATTGTAATATTCTTACTTTTAATCCAGTCTGCTATCTGCCTCTGCTTTATGCGGGAGTTTACCCCATTCAAATTTATGGTTAAAAGTACTAATTCTGTATTTCCTGCCATTTTATTATCTCCAAATTATACTTTTCTCTTTCCTTTCCCCTTTATCCCATTCCCAAGTATTAGATTTATGAGACCCACTTGCCTCATGCAGGACTTCCTCTTTAGAATCTCTCACATCCCCTTGAAGTCCCTCCCTTTTTCTTAAATCTTTTCCTTACTGTTTCTGTATTCCCTTCTATTTCCCCTAACCCTTCCCTTTTCATTTTTCCCCTCCCAGTTTTCAATGAGGTGGGAGAAGTTTCTATGTAAACCAAATATGTCTAATATTTTCTCTTTGAATCAAATCTGATGAGAGTTAAGATTCACATTATGTTCATCCCCCTCCCTTCCTTCCCTCAGATATAATAGGTTTCCTTTGCCTCTTCGTGAAATGTAGTTTTCCTCTTTTTACCTCCATTTTTCCTTTTTTCTAGTTCAATTTCCTTTCTACCTCTAGTTCCTTTTTTTATAACAGTAAAACCAAATTATACATGTACTCTTTATGTATACCCTTAACAGAAATACAATTCTCAAGAGTTCTTTTTACCTTTTTATGTTTCTCTTGAATCCTGTATTTGGAGGTCAAAATTTTTGTTTAGCTTCATTTTTTTGTCAGGAATAAATGGAATTCACCTATTTCATTGAATATCCATCTTCTTCCCTGGGAAAAAAAGCTCATTGACTGGGTAAGATATTCTTGGCTATATACCAAGTTCTTTTGCCTTTTGGAATAGCAGATTCCAGGCCCTTTGATCCTTTAATGTGGATGCTTCTAGAGCCTGAGTGATCCTTATGGTGGCTCCTTAGTATTTGAATTGTTTTTTTCCGGCTGCTTGTGGTATTTTTTCCTTGCTCTGGTAGTTCTGGAATTTAGCCACACTATTTCTTGAAGTTTTGATTTTGGGATCTCTTTCAGTAGGAAATAGATGAATTCTTTGAATTTCTATTTTACCTTCTGTTTCTATAATATCTTGGCAGTTCTCTTTGATGATTTCCTGAAAAATAGTGTCTAGGGTCTTTTTTTCATTTTGATTTTCAGGGAGTCCAATAATCCTTAAATTATCTCTCCTAGATCTATTTTCCAGGTCTCTTGTTTTCCCAAGTAGGTATTTAATATTTTTTCTATTTTTTTTTCATTTTTTTGGTTTTGCTTGACTTATTCTTGATGTCTTCTTGAGTCATTCATTTCCATTTGTTCAAGTCTGATTTTTAATGAATTATATTCTTCATTTACTTTTTAAAAAATTCTTTTGTATTTGTCCAATTGACTTTTTAAATGAATTGTTTTGTACTATGGAATTTTTTTATATTTTGCCAATTTTTTCTTTTAAAGAATCATTTTCTTTTTCCACTTCACAAATTCTGTTTTCCTTGGAATTTTTTACCTTTTCCAGTTCACAATTTTTTTTTTCCCCCTGGGGAGTTATCTTTTCAAATTTGCAAATTCTGTTTTTTCAGTGAGTTGATTTCTTTATCCACTCTGTCTTTTAATGACTTATCCTGACCCTCTTGAAAAGCTTTCCTTTCCTTTCCCAAAATTTCTTCTAGTTCTCTTTTAAGATCTTTTAAAATTTCTTTTGTGAGAGCGTTGTGTGTTTGGCACCAGATCATATCCACTGTTGGATCTATAGGCAAGCTGTTTTTAGTCTCCTTGGGGTTTGAAGTCTGCTCTCTTTCTGTATAAAAGTTATCAATAGAGTGGCTTTGCCTTTTTACTCATTTTGAAACAAACAAACAAACAAACAAACAAAAATATGGTCTGCTTATCAGGGACAGGATGTATTTCCAAGCTGCCTCTACAGACAACAGGAAGTGGCAGTGAAGGGGCAGTGGGACAGCATTCACTGCGCTGGAACCTGAAATCAGCAGCAGTGGAAGACAGCTACTACAGCTGCCCTGAGACCAACTACTGGGGCTGCACCTGGATCACCCTGAGTCACTTTGGTTGCTGGGCCCCAAGAGACTTAGCATTTTGGGGTTATAATATTTACCCCCTATGTTTATAGCTTCTCTGCTGATCTATTTGCTTGCTGCCAGAGCAAAGTAGCTCACACTGTGATAAATTTCTCCCCCACAGATTTTCCACTGGGTGAGATCACACTCCACCCCCACCCTGGTCTGCTCAGCTTGAGTCTATAACTGGCCTACCCCTATTCCAATCTCACCCAAGAGCAAAACAGACCTTTTCTGATGAATTTCGAGATTATCTTCAGTTGGTAATGTGTTGTACTCCCAATATTCTTGGGTTCTGACAGTCAAGCACTAATTCCAAGGCTAAATATTATTAAAATAGATTGAGGGAAAAGGAGAGTTTAGGAAGATGCTAGTGTCCTCTCCACCATCTTGGCTCCTTCCATCTCATCCCCCTTTTTTACCTGTTTTTTCTCTTCCCCTCTCCCTCCCCACTCCTCTCTTCCTGTTATAGGAAGCCATTATAGTAGTAGTGTTGAGGGCCTGATATATAGTAGTGATTTTTGGAAGTCTATTAGAGGAATAAAAGGCAAGGATTTGCAACTTCTTATATATAGCTCTTCAGGAAAGAGGGAACACAGTTAGGAAGAGTGAGGAATTGAGGATAACATTGAGATTATGAACCAGTGAGATTTGAAGGAATTGTACTCTCACCAAAAATAGAAAAGTTCAGTGGGTTGGGGGCGAAATGTAGTCACTTCTGTTCTGGACATGTTGAATTAAGAATAAGTTACTTTAAGGCCAATTCTATTTTGCTTTTTATCTTCACACCCTTAGCATATAACAACATCATAGTAAGAACTTAATGAAAACATATTAAATTGAATTCCTCCAAATGGAGACAAAGAAAAGAAACTAAAGAAAAACTACTAAAAAAAATCAGAGATTTCAACTTCAATTTATTACTTAAATATATTCATTTTCATTGCAGACCCACATGCAGAAAGTCAAGTTGGTTATTCATACTTAAGATGGCTAAACATTCATGGTTCTTCTTTAGAGGAGGAATATGTGAAAATCCTCAAAAGGCAGCTATTATTGAGCAAGCAGAAATGGGGGAGGGGTAAGAGTAAGGAATGAATATAAGGAATGAATATAGAAATAAAATTGAATATATAAATAAAAAGATAATCCATAATAAAGTTTAATTTCAGGATGACACCCTTAAGTGTGTACATCTGAGGGAATCTGGGTGGGAGTTTGTTTATTTTCAGTATGTTGACACAGCTGTGCAATGTTAGAATCAATCATATAGGCTTAAGCATTGTTTGAGCCAATAAAGTTGGCTACATTTCAGAAGAGATTTTGTACTTTTTTATCATAAAGAAGATTTTTCGTGTGTAACATATCTTTAATATACAAATGTCAGAGGCTGAGAAGGATTTTCTAGGACTGCAATTTAGTTTCATAAGTTCCTCTTGACATTTCTCCTGTTCTCATATTGTTGACCTTTTGAAAAAAATCCTAATAGCTAAGGTAAATTCCCATTATCTCTAGACATCATCCATTTTAGGGTTTACCTAAAGCAGTGTAAATTGATTAATGAATAGGTGAGTAATTGTTCTTTAAATCCTTCTGATTTATATATATGCATGTACTTATATGTGTATATATGTAGCTATATCTATAAAGATATTTAAATAGATTATGTATATTTAAAATTTTATAAAGGTTTCCTTTTTTGTGTTGGATATTACTCTGACTGTTAATGTGCTTAATCTTTTGTTAATTTTATCTTATTGCTAGAAGGAAACATTACTTGAATACATGGCTGTCTTTTGGGTGAATATCAATAGGATAAGTTCTCTGAAAGATAGTAATGCAAAGTATCATCATTAAGGGTCTCAAATATGAATTCATTACAAACATTAGAAAGATCATTGTAGGTCAAATAAGACAGACTTAACTCATTCTATTCATTGTTTTAATCTTTAATCTTTAATTGCTTACTTATTAGCTATATTGTAGAATTGATCATGACAGTTGTAAACATGCACCATTAAGAAAGTTAACAGGCATTTTGCATTTTGCTTCTTATTTAAATTATTAAAGAGATTACTAACAGTTATGCATTTGACAAAACAGAAAAGAAACAATGGCTCTTTACACATAGAACTCATAAGTGATAATCAGTGTTTTTTTCCCCCCAAGGCAATTGGAATTAATGACTTGCCCAGAATGACATAGCTAGGAAATGTTAAATGTCTGAGGCAAATTTGAACTCAGGTCTTCCTGACTTCAGGGGTAGTGCTCTATCCACTGTGCCACCTAGCTTCCCAAATCAATAAGTTTTATTCTTTGAGGAATATACACAATCTACCTTGTTTTTAGAAACTGGAAGACATAGGTTTCCCATAGACAAGTAGGGCACTATAAAATCAAAACTTAAATTCATTTTAATTACTGAAATGCTTTTTTCACTCTTTTAGAATATTAAAGATCTGTGATTTTAACATGTTATCTTCTGTCTTCCCCAACATAGATATGTAGTTCATTAATGAAAAGGAGTTAACTCCTAGAGAGAGTCTTGAGGTAGATACCATAGGGTTGTATGCAAGGATATTGGTAAAAATTGAGGAATCTTGTATCAACCCCCGAGCCTTTCTCAATACTAGACAAAACTGTTGGAAGCAAAAAGATTTTGGAGTGGATGTGAAGAAGTTTAACTTATTCTACTTTCACTCAGCAGCAGTTCATGTAAGTCTCTCCAGGCCTTTCTGAAATCATCCTGTTGGTCATTTCTTACTGAACAATTATATTCCATAATATTCATATATCATAATTTATTCAGCCATTCTCCAATTGATGGGCATCCACTCAGTTTCCAGTTTCTGGCCATTACAAAAAGGGCTGCTGAGTGAAATTAGCAGGACCAGGAGATCATTATATACTTCAACAACAATACTATATGATGATCAATTCTGATGGACAAAGCCTTCTCCAACAAAGAGAGCCAAATCAGTTCCAATAGAGCAGTAATGAACTAAACCAGCTACACTCAGCGAAAGAACTCTGGGAGTTGACTATGAATCACTACATAGAATTCCCAATCCCTATATTTTTGTCTGCCTACATTTTTTACTTCCTTTACAGGCTAATTGTACACTGTTTCAAAGTCCAATTCTTTTTGTACAGCAAAATAACTGTTTGGACATATATACATATATTGTATTTAACTTATACTGTCATACATTTAACATGTATTGGTTAACCTGCCATCTGGGGGAAGGGGTGGAGGGAAGAAGGGGAAAAGTTGAAACAAAAGGTTTTGCAATTGTCAATGCTGGAAAATTACCTATGCATACTTTTTTTGTAAAAAAAAAAGATAATTAAAAAAAAACTTATTCTACTTTCAGGAGATTTGATCTGGGACACACCTGAAGATCTTTTTGTGTAAGAAATGTATAAAATTAACTCTATGACTCTAGCACTCACTTCTTAATATCCTAGAATTCTTTGTTACCCATTTCTTTATCTCCTTTCCCTCCCATATTGACTTTTTTTTTTTTCCCTATAACTACTTTGGACAATGTTTTGGTTTCCTACTTATTTACTTTTAGCATTCACTTAAAAAAAAAAAAAAAGGTTTTTTAATTAAAATTTTGTTCCAGTCTCTCAACCTCCCATACCTACTGAAAATGCAAAAAATGAGGCAGCTATTATACATGTGAAATCATGCAAAATTAATTTCCATAATAGCAATGTTACAAAATGATCAAGAAAAATAAAGTGGAAAAATTATGCATTCATACTTCATCAGGTTTATCTCTGGAGGTGTATTGTATTTTTTATCATGAGTCCTGATCATTGTATTGGTCAGCATATCTAAGTCAGTCACAGTTCATCATCATTAAAATAATGCCATAATTGAAGATCTCCTGCTTTGGCTCACTTCACTTTGCATGAATTCATCTAAGTCTTCCTGGGTTTTTCTGAAACTATCCTTTTCATTATTTCTTATAACATGTATGTGGCACAGTAGGAACAATGTAGGGCTAGAAATCAAGCAGACTCCTCTTTCTGAGTTTAAATCCAGTTCTAGACTTGAACCAGCTGTGTGATCCAGAGTCACCTACTTAATATTATTTTGCTTCAGTTTCCTCATTTATAAAATTACTTGGAAATGGCAAATCACTCCAGTATTTTTACCAAGAAAATCCCAATGGGGTTATGAAGAGTCAAACAGGACTGAAAAATACTAAACAACATTTCAACATGATCATGTACCATAATATGTTCAGCCATTCACCATATGAAGGGCTTCCCCTTAATTTCCAAAGCTTTGCCACCACAAAAAACAGCTGCTACAAATATTTTTTGTGTTTAAGGCCTTTTACTCTTTTCTTTTGATCTCTTTAAGGTATGCTGGGTAGAAGAGCATAGCCAATATTAAGCCCTTTTGCAAAGTTTGAAATTTCTCTCAAAAATGGTTAGACAAGTTGACAGTACTACCAAGAATGCACTCATCCCACTGTTACTACATTTCCCCTAACATTTGTCAATTTCCTTTTTTGTCATATTAGCTAATATAAAAGGTATGTGGTGGTACCTCAAAAGCTCTTTTAATTTATATTTCTCTAATTAGGAGTGATTTAGATAAATTGTTCATATGATCATGTATAGTTTTTATTTCTTATGGGAACTACCTGTTCATATTCTTTGGCCAGTTCTTTATATATTTGAGAAATTAGATTTTTATCAGAAAAATTTGTGGTAAAATTTTCTTCATTTCCCACTTTTCTTCTAATATTGTCAGCATTGGTTTTATTTGTATAGAAACAATTTAAATTAATCAAAATCATCCACTTTACTTTCTGTGATACTGTCTATCTCTTTTTACTTACAAATTCTTTATCCATTGATCTGACAGGCAAAACTTTCAAGGTTCCCCTAATTTGCTTACATTACCCTTTATACCTAAATAATTATCCATTTTGATCTTATCTTAGTCTAAGATATGAAATTTTGAGCCATACATAATTTTTTTAAAAACTTATTTTAAATTTTGCCGCAATTTTTGTCAAACAGTGAATTCTTGTTCCAAAAGCTTGGGTTTATCTAACATTAGAGTACCATGGTCATTTTATACCATATATTTTGTGTTTAATCTATTCTGCTGATGTACCACTGTATTTCTTAGCTAGTACCAGATTGTTATCAAGATGATCATTTTGTAATACATTTTGAAATCAGAAACTGCTAGGCTACATCCTTCACATTTTTTTCATTGATTCCCTTGATGTTCTTGACCTTTTGTTCTTCCAGATGAGTTTTATTATTTTTTTATAACTCTATAAAATGATTTTTTTTTTGGTAATTTTATTGGTACAGCAATGAATAAGTCAGTTAATTTAGGTAGACTTATACTTTGTATTATATTGGCTCTGGTCACTTGTGCCCACTAATATTTCTACAGTTGTTTAGATCTGTCTTTATTTGTATGAAAAGTATCTTATTATTGTATCATCATTTTTGGGTTTATCTTGCCAGGTAGCAAATATTTTTTATATTGGCTGCAGCTATTTTAAATGGAATTTCTCTTTATATCTTTGGGTTTATTGGTAAAATAGAGAGATTATTAGTGCTCCTTTTGGACCTGGAACAGTGACTAGGTCTCCTGTTCTGTGGCCCCAACACTACTACTCTTCTTTTGGCAAATGGTTCCTTGTAATATCTTTTTGACTAATTATCTGACCCTTTTACAATCTCTGTGCTGAGAGTTCCCAAAGCTGCCACTGTCATTTTTGCAACTGCCTCCAAGGTCTACTGATGGTGTTGCTTTGGTATGCACTGTGCTCTAGGCTAACCCCTACCCTGGGATCACAGATTCTCCTGCTAACCAACTAAGTTATCTAGGGATGGATAAAAGTATTACCCTAAACTTTTGTTGGATTTTTCATTATAGAATTTGATTTAAATTGTTATTTCAAAATTGTTTTGAGGGGAATGTTGGGAGATTTCAGTGGAGTTGTTGCCTATACTCTGCTATCTTGTTTTTATCTAGATATGTTTGAATTATTAAAATAATGACTTTCTTAATCCTTAGGTTTGCAGTATCCATTGCCCAGATGTTGAACACAGCACAAGGATAGAATCTGGTAAAATAATTTGTGTGTGTGTGTGTGTGTGTGTGTGTGTGTGTGTATGTGTGTGTGTTTGTGGGGACAAAAGAGCAACAACAAAATTAATTGTGAGCTAGTAGTCATCCTCTGGCTATCTGACATATATAGAGATAAGATATATATAGGATCTCATAGCCAGGAAATCCAGTGATAAATATTAATTGAGGTCTTGGTGTTTTTAACCTAAGTACTCTATATACTTTACATGATGGTACCCTGTGCCAATGTTATTGACAAAAAAGATAAATGGTTTGAATTCTATTCAAATTCTAACCCTGGCTGAAGCTCAAGCAGGAAGCCAACTTGGGACTCCCCCCATGGGCCCCTTAAGAAGATTCAAAACCCCTCATTATAAAAAGGGCCAAACTGGAGTCCACTCTTTGCACAGATCCCAAACATGGCATCCTTATGCTAATCATGTCAAGGATTTCTGCCCATTGGACTTGTGGTTCCGTTGCCCTTTTATCTCTACCCTCAACTTTACTAACTAAACTTTACTTCCAAACCCCACAATAAACCTCTTTTATCAATCTAGGTTTTCGGGTCTGTAAATTCCTTTACAGAGGACTCATACCACTACTAGACTTAATTTAACTCTATATCCTTGTGCCAAATCCAAAGGGGTTGCAGAGGAGATCTATTTGACTCCCTGTACCCCAAACCTGCCACTAGACCTCAATTAAATCTAATTTCATTTAGGTACTCCTTATCTAGTTCTCATCACATACAGGTTAAAAGATTTGCACAAGGTCACAGATAATAAGTAAAAATCTTAGACTTGAACCCAAGTCCTGTGATATTTTTAACTTCTTTTTGTATTTGTCCATTTGAACTTTTAGATAAGTTTTTTTGCTCTATGGATTTTTTTTCCCATTTCACAAATTCTGTTTTTCAGGGAGTTGTTTCCTTTTTCCATTTTGTTACATCTGTCTTTTAATGAGTTATATGCTTTTTCCATTTCACTAAGTCTATTTTTGTATTGAATTTTCTTCAGATAATTTCTGTTGCCTTTTCCAAAGCCTCTTGCAAAGTTTTTGTTTCCTTTCGCCATTTTTCTTCTACCTCTCTTTGAAGATCCTTTTAAATTTCTCCTAGGAGAGTTTTGTGTGATGGGGATCAATTTATATTACCCTTTAGGGTATTCATCTGGAGACAATCTGCTTCTAATCTCTTCAGAGTTTGAAATCTGTTCTGTTTTGCCATAAAAACTATCTATGATCAGGATTCTTTTTGCTTTTTTACTCATTTTTTCTTTTTAAAAAGTTGAGATCTGCTTTTAGTGCAAAGGATATTGTCCAAGCTTCCTCTATAAGTGGCAGTGGCTGTGCTGCATCAGTGCTAGTTGTGCAGAGTCAGTGCTTACTGACTTCTGGTGCTGGGTGGCTGTGCCAGACCCTGTGAAATTCTGGCATTTAGGAGTTCACTACTTACCTTTTGTGTTTGTGTTCGGTGTTTTATAACTTCTCTGCTGATCTACTCAATTGCATCTAGAGCAGAGTAGCCAATACTGCTATATATTCCTCCCCATAGATTCTCCAGTGCACACTGCACCAGGACTCTTCTCTGCCTGCACTCCCTGGAGTTTGTGTTCAGTCTGCTTGTACTTGGTCTGCCTCCATGCACGCCTAATCGAAACAGACCTTTTTTTTCCTTCTTTATTTTTTTTTTTGTTTGTTTGTTTTTGTTTTCTCTTTATCTCTTTCCATTTTATTTTATTTTATTTTAATTTTTTAAAATTAATTTTATAATTATAACATTTTTTGACAGTACATATGCATAGGTAAATTTTACAACATTATCCCTTTTACTCCCTTCTGTTCTGAATTTGCCTCTCCTTCCCTCCACCCCCTCCCCTAGCTGGCAGGCATTCCCATATATATTAAATATGTTATAGTATATCCTAGGTACAATATATATATGTGCAGAACTGAATTTTGTTGTTGTTGTTGTTGTTGTTGTTGTTGTTGTTGTTGCAAATGGAGAATTAGATTCAGGAAGGTAAAAATAACCTGGGGAGAAAAACAAAAAATGCTAACAATTTACACTCATTTCCCAGTGTTTCTTCTCAGGGTGTAGCTGATTCTGTCCATCATCGATCAATTGGAATTGGATTAGCTATTCTCTATGTTGAAGATATCCACTTTCATCAGAATACATCCTCATATAGTATTGTTGTGAAGTGTATAATGATCTCCTAGTTCTGCTCGCTTCACTCAGCATCAGTTGATGTAAGTCTCTCCAAGCCTCTCTGTATTCATCCTGCTGGTCATTTCTTACAGAACAATAATATTCCATAACATTCATATACCATAATTTACCCAACCATTCTCCAATTGATGGACATCCATTCATTTTCCAATTTCTAGCCACTACAAAAAGGGCTGCCAAACATTTCGGCACATACAGGTCCCTTTCCCTTCTTTAGTATTTCCTTGGGATATAAGCCCAATAGCAGCACTGCTGGATCAAAGGGTATGCACAGTTTGATAACTTTTTGGGCATAATTCTTGATTGCTCTCCAGAATGGTTGGATTCTTTCACAATTCCACCAACAGTGCATCAGTATCAGTATCAGTTTTCCCACATCCCCTCCAACATTCATCATTATTTGTTCCTGTCATCTTAGCCAATCTGACAGATGTGTAGTGCTATCTCAGAGTTGTCTTAATTTGCATTTCTCTGATCAGTAGTGATTTGGAATACTCTTTCATATGAGTGGATATAATTTCAATTTCATCATCTGAGAATTGTCGGTTCATATCTTTTGACCATTTATAAATTTGAGAATGGTTTGATTTCTTATAAATTAGAGTCAATTCTCTGTATATTTTGGAGATGAGGCCTTTATCAGAACCTTTAACTGTAAAAATGTTTTCCCAATTTGTTACTTCCCTTCTAATCTTGTTTGCATTAGTTTTGTTTGTACAAAAGCTTTTTAATTTGATGTAATCAAAATTTTCTATTTTGTGATCAATAATGATCTCTAGTTCTCCTTTGGTCACAAATTCCTTCCTCCTCCACAAGTCTGAGAGATAAACTATCCTATGTTCCTCTAATTTATTCATGATCTCGTTCTTTATGCCTAAATCATAGACCCATTTTGATCTTATCTTAGTATGTAGTATTAAGTGTGAGTCCATGCCTAGTTTCTGCCATACTAATTTCCAGTTTTCCCAGCAGTTTTTGTAAAATAGTGAATTCTTATCCCCAAAGTTGGGATCTTTGTCAAACACTAGATTGCTATTTTTATTCACTATCTTGCCTGTGAACCTAACCTATTCCACTGATCAACTAGTCTATTTCTTAGCCAATACCAAATGGTTTTAGTGACTACTGCTTTATAATATAGTTCTAGATCAGGTACAGCTAGGCCATCTTCATTTGATTTTTTTTTTTTTTTCATTAATTCCCTTGAAATTCTCAACCTTTTGTTCTCACATATGAATTTTGTTGTTATTTTTTCTAGGTCATTAAAATAGTTTCTTGGGAGTCTGATTGGTATAGCACTAAATAAATAGATTAGTTTAGGGAGTATTGTCATCTTGATTATATTCGCTCGGCCTATCCAAGAGCACTTAATATTTTTCCAATTATTTAAATCTGACTTTATTTTTGTGGCAAGTGTTTTGTAATTTTGCTCATATAATTCCTGACTTTCCTTTGGTGGATATATTCCCAAATATTTTATACTATCGACAGTTATTTTGAATGGAATTTCTCTTTGTGTCTCTTGCTATTGGATTGTGTTGGTAATGTATAAAAATGCTGAGGATTTATGTGGATATATTTTGTATCCTGCAACTTTGCTAAAGTTCTGAATTATTTCTAATAGCTTTTTAGTGGATTTTTTTGGGTTCTCTAAGCATACCATCATATTATCTGCAAAGAGTGATAGTGTGATTTCCTCATTACCTATTCTAATTCCTTTAATCTCTTTCTTGGCTCTTATTGCCCAGGCTAGCATTTCTAGTACAGTATTGAATAGTAATGTGATAGTGGGCAACCTTTTTTCTCAAGAGTTTCGAAATTATATTCTGCTAGTAATATCTTCCATTATCAATATGCAAGATTTTGCTAGTCCAGAATTAATTTTGAGGCTGGATTTGCTAATTCGTTTTAGGGAAGTGGGATGAGGTCAGAAAGAAACATATGTCCTCTCTGACATCTTGGCTGTACCCCATAAAGCCAACATTTCTTAACAAGGAACTGATTAACTTCTTTCCTCTTCTAACAAACACTTCTCTTTTGACTATTACTGACAGGCATACCATTGTCCTCGCAGATACTTAGGCTCCCAACCTATGTATCGTATTTGAGTCTTCATTTTCTCTACCCTCTCCTATTCAGTATGTTGTAAAATGTGTTTTTTCCCCTAAATTTACTTTAATAATCTTTCTTAGACATCTTTATCTTCTTTGACACTGCTTGCTGTCTAGCACAGGTCCTTATTGCTTCAAACATAGAGTATTACAACAGCATATGATTAATCTCCTTGACTTCCTTCAAGTACAATCTAAAATCTTAGCTTTTATGGGAAGCCCTCTTATTCCCTATCAATTCTAGTACCTTCTCTATTTTGATAATTTCCAATATTTTATGTTTGTAACTTGCTTATAAAAAGTTGCTGGAATTTTATCTCCATGGTTGGACTTAGAGCACTGTGAGACCAAGGACAATTATTTTCTTTTCTTTGTTTTTTCCAACACTTAACTCAGTCCCTAAAATATAGTTATTCAGTACACGTTTTTGGTTATGTTTGAATATGACAGGACACTTTTTTTTACTATTTAAAATAATTTTTGTTATATATTTATTTTTTACCTCATCAAAATGTCTCCTCATAAGTTTTCCCTTCCTCTTTAAAAGAATCACACCATATAACAACAACAATAATAGCATACCTCCCATCCCACAAAAAAGGAAGGGAAAAAGGAAAAAGAATAAGCAAAAGCCATTATTATATCAAAAATGTTTGAGAAGTTGTATAGTGTTTCACATATTTTGACCTTCTACCTCTACCAAGAAGTTGAATTTAAATGTCTTATGTATCTTCCTTGGAACAATATTTCTAAAATTAATTTACAGTATTTACTTTTTTTGTAATTGTCCTTTTCATTTACATTGTTGCTCTGTATTATTTACTTATCTTTATATACTTCATATTTCATAAAATTATGTGTATTTTCCATGATTCTCTTTATTATTTTTCTAACAGAATGATATCCATTTGTTGTTCTTTTGTCATTTCAGTTGTGTCCAACTCTTTGGGAATGAACTTGGTGTCTTCTTGGCAGAAATACTGGAATGTTTTGCCATTTTTTTGTCCAATTCACTTTATAGATTGAGGCAAAGAGGGTGAAGTTATTTGTTCTAGATCACATAGTCTGAGACTGAATTTGAACTTAATTCTTTCTGACCCTAAGCCTAATGCTCTATCCATTGTGGACACAATGGCAAACATAAAGATTCTTCTTTAGGAGTTCAAATCTGACCTCAGATACTTATGAAATATATGACCCTGATCTTTAGATAGATTTGTAGGCTTATATGATATGTATATATATATATATATATATATATATGTACGTATATATATATATACTATATATGTATAGATATATGATGCAGCCATATAAATAGATATAATTCTATTGATATCAAGATAGGAAAAAAAAGAGAGATGGAGGTAGATATCTCTGTCCTTATTGCTCTCAAACTTTATACAAATATAGCCATGATTTAATTCTTTTTACTCTATTCCCTTTACAGATATCATTTCTTATGAAATGTATTTTTAGAATATTTTGCTGATTATGAATCTAAATACTATGTTCTTTTCTTTCTTCTTTGTTCCTTTTTAAAAATAGAACTGGAAACAGTCTATTTTATAGTCATGGTTTAGATAGCTAATGGATTTACCACAAATCTATGTATCATTATTCATATTCTCTTATTCTGATAAAAAAAGGTTTTATCTAAGTCCAAATTGTACTTGAAAATATCTTGGTCCTAGGGGACAGATACTGTCACTCACATTAGGATCTGCCCTGCCTCTTAACCTGGTTGTCATTATATAGAGGATTATTAAAAAATTATAATTTGGTAGGATAATGAACTGTGACAAGATGTGGCCTTACTTTTCCATACCTGCCATGAATATGCTGTATAATTCTGAGTGATTTATTTATGTTCTTGGCTTCTGCTCCCACACCTGGAAAATATAATTGATAATACATCTCAGCTGTTATATTGTCCAGCTTTCTAGACAATGTCTGTGAAGGCTTTTGAGTTCCCTAAGTAGGGTTAGTGAAAAGTATGTTTATTACATAGTGGAAATATTGCCATAGAATCCTATTTTCTCCCACCTATTCTCCATCCAGCATCAGCTTTGGTTCAAGTGAACATTCATGTTCTAACATTTTTTTTCTACCTCAACTTCCACAGTTTACTATATATTGTGCCAAGGTAGAAGAAAGTCGTTAAGAGATTATGGGAAGAAGTGTCATGTAATAGGAAGGAAAAAATCAGAAGATGTGTGTCCAAAGAGTCACTCTTAAATTTTGCTATGTATATGTCAAAAAGTTTGTTATAATATATATATAATAAAGCTTTGCACATTATTGGCAAATAAATTGAAAAATCATTATCATCACATAAATGTAAATATATATACACATGTTAGTGATGTATAGAAAGTTATATCTAGGATTTAGAATAGCTTAGTTATTGTAGAATTCAATCCACTATAGCTATATGATTCTAAGTTTATTAGCTATGATAACTATCAAAGACCACCCACTAACAATAATATTAACCCTGGTACTTGGATTTCCAATCTGTCATTCTTTCTGTTTTCCTCCACTCCCCATCTTTTCAAAAAAATAAAAATCACTAATAATTTCAATTCTGATTAAAGTTATGAGAAAACGGTCAAATTATTTTTCTGCTATGCTGAAATATTCAGTAAATCATGGATTTCATATGTGAGGTTTTCTTCTAACAATTCATTTAACAGTTCTTTCATGCTTAGTCAGTTTCTGCCCATGTTCATTCCTAATTCCTCCATGAAGGATCTACTTGATCTGCTAGAGACCAGAATCTTGGTTTTTAAATTTTATGGATTCTATTTTAGCATCATGACTATTCCTCACACTTATTCAATGAATAGGCTAGCTATTTTTATATATCACTTGTTGGTGATCCTTCATACTTGTCATTTCTTGAATTTAGATTGGAAATATACTGCCATAATCTATACCTTTTTTTTAGTCCACTGTTTTCATTCTCTCTCTCTCTCTCTCTCTCTCTCTCTCTCTCTCTCTCTCTCTCTCTCTCTTTCTCTCTCTCTCTCTCTCTCTCTCTCTCTCTCTTTCTCTCTCTCTCTCTCTCTCTCTCTCTCTCTCTCTCTCTCTCTCTCTCTCTCTCTCTCCCCCAACCTCTATGAGTGTGTGTTGTAAGAATTATGAATACATTTTCACTGGAAAAATTATTTTATAATTTTTAAAATGTTTGAGAATAGCTTGGAATCTAGCTAATGAATCTAACCAACTCTTCTTAGGAAGAAAATCTATCTTAGGAAGAATTCATCAGTAATTCTTTTAAATTTAGTATCTATATGGGATATCTTTGGTGACAGTGGTAGAAGTCTTTGGTCAGAATGTGTCTCTTTTGTATCTTGTTTGATGATAATAATGAGCAAGTATCACTTTGAGTTTCTCAAGGAATCTTATATGAATTCAAATATTCATGTAATAGTCCTTGTTGGAGAAGAATTTTTATGGCTATGATTTGCTCTACATGGTCAAATCATTTTTTTCTTGTCAAAATAGTAAACATTATGGGATCTTGCATTTGGAAACTTTTATTTAGTTTGATCATATTTATATATGTAACCTATCAAACATTTGTTCCCCAAAATGTGTGTGTAGTTATATTCATCAGTTTTTATACAATATAGTCTTATAAAAGTGTGGAAGGTGCATGAGTTATATTATTATTTTATTATTATTAATAAATTAATATTAATATTATTATTAATATATTTGATTTTGGGGAGTATATTCATTGATTTTTTCTCATTATTTTAGTACATTTTTCAGCTCTGTGACACTGAGTAAAATAATCTCACTGGACTTTGTTATTATCAGTAAAATAACTTATATTTTGATGTTCAAGGTCATTTTCTAAGACAATAGAAGTTTCCCATATCAAAGAAATCACAAATCTTATCAAATGAA
Organism: Sminthopsis crassicaudata; assembly: GCF_048593235.1. Taxonomy (NCBI): domain Eukaryota; kingdom Metazoa; phylum Chordata; class Mammalia; order Dasyuromorphia; family Dasyuridae; genus Sminthopsis; species Sminthopsis crassicaudata. The sequence continues at coordinate 256,760,151 of NC_133617.1, read as the reverse complement.
TAAGAGCAACAAAGAAAATTATAAAATAAACCCTTGTTGCTTTTAAGATTTTTCTTCTTTATGAAAATATTTCTTCAGTGTAGACTTGGTATAATCAAGTCATCAGCCCAAATGTTCTCTTTTTAGTTGTAATGATTATTTTTTTCTAAAAGACATCACATAGATTTCTGGAGCAGAAATCCATTTCTTTTTTTTAAATTAAATATTTTTATTTTCTTTTTTATATTAAAACTTTTTTTTTTATTTCCAAAACATATACATGTAGCTGTGTGAATCTGGGCAAGTTACTTAACTCCATTTGCCTCAAAAAAATATGCATGGATAATTTTTCAACATTGACTTTAGCAAAACCTTGTGTTTCAAATTTTCTCCCCTTCTCTCTATTTTTTCCCCATATGGCAGGTAATCCAATATACATTAAATGTGTCAAAATATATGTTAAATCCAATATATGTGTATATATATGTTTATACAATTATTGTTCTGTACAAGAAAAATGGATTAAAAAGGAAAAAAAAATGGTAATACCTAAAGCAAGCAAACACAACAGAGTGAAAATGCTATGCTGTGATCTACACTCAGTTCCCACAGTCCTCTCTCTGGATGTAGATGGTTCTCTTTATCACAAAATCATTGGAACTGGCCTCAATCATCTCATTGTTGAAAAGAGCTATTTCCATCAGATTTGATCTTCATATAATGTTGTTGTTGCCATGTATAATTTTTTCCTGGTTATGCTCCTTTCACATAGTATCAGTTCATGTAAGTTTCTCCAGGTCTCTCTGAAATCATCCTAATGATAATATTTTTATAGAACAAGAATATTCCATGGCATTCATAGACTATAATTATTTTATCCTGTGAATCTAACCTATACTATTGATTGACTACTGTATTTTTTGGCCAGTACCAAATGATTTTGATGACTGCTGCTTTATAATCTAGTTTTAGGTCTGCTATAATTAGGTCACCTTCATTTGCATTTTTCCATTAATTCCTATGAAATTCTTGACCTTTTGTTCTTCCAAATGAACTTTATTATTTTTTCTAGATCTGTAAAATAATTTCTTCGGAGTTTAATTAGTATGACACAAAATAAGTAGATTAACTTAAGTTAGCATTGTCATTTTTATTATGCTAATTTGCTCTACCTGTGAGCACTTGATATTTATCCAATTAATTAGATCTGATTTGGTGTGGAAAATGTTTTGTAGTTGTGTTCATATAGTTCTTGACTTTGGCAGGTACACTCTCAAATATTTTATATTATCTTCAGTTATTTTAAATGAGATTTCTCTTTGTATTTCTTCCTGCTGGACTTTGTAGATAATATATAAAAATGCTGATGATTTATGTGGATTTATTTTATATCTAGAAACTTTGCTAACGCTATGAATTGCTTCTAGTGGTCTTTTAGTTGATTCTCTAGTGTTCTCTAAGTATACCATTATCTCATCTGCAAAAATTGATAATTTGGTTTCCTTATAACCTACTGTAATCCCTTTCATCTTTTCTTTTCTTTTTTTTTTTTTTTTCTTCTCTTCATTGCCCAAGCTAACATTTTTAATACAATATTGAATAGTAATGGTGATAGTGGGAAACCTAGTTTCATCCCTAATCTTATTGGAAATGATTCTAATTTGTCCATATTACATATGATGCTTGCTAATGATTTTAAATAGATGCTACTGATCATTTTAAGGCAAACTTTACTTATTCCTGTACTTGCTGTTTTTTTTTTTTTATTAATTAATTATTAATTATTGGATTTTGTCAAATGTTTTTTCCAAATTTATTTAGGTAATACTATGACTTTTGTTTGTTTGGTTATTGATATAGATAATTATACTAATAGTTTTCTTAATATTGAATTAGCCCTGCATTTCTGGTATAAATCCTGATCATGGTGTATTATCCTGGGGATGACTTGTAATCTCTTTTCAATTTTTTATTTAAGGTTTTTGCATCAACATTCATTAAGGAATTGGGCCTATAATTTTCTTTCTCTGTTTTTATCCTATCTGGTTTATATATCAGCACCATATCTGTGTCATAAAAAGAATTTGATAAGACTCATTCTTTCCCTATTTTTCAAATAGTTTTCATAGTATTATAATTAATTGTTCTTTAAATGTTTGGTAGAATTCATATGTAAATTCATCTGACCCTGAAAATTTTTTCTTAGGGAGTTGATTAATAGCTTGTTCTATTTCCTTTTCTCAAATAGAACTACTTAAGTAATTTATTTCATTTCCTGTTAATCTGGGCAATTTATATTTTTGTAAGTATTCAGCCATTTCACTTTGTTTATCAGATTTATATGAGATTCCCCCACTAGTATAGTTTTGCTACCTAATTTTTCATGCAGCTCTCTTTTGTAGGAATTTGGATGCTATACCACTTGGTGCATATATGTTTAACATTAATATTATTTCATTATATATGGTACTTTTTAGTAGAATGTTGTTTTCTTCCTTATCTCTTTTAATTATGTCTTTTATTGTTGTTTTATCTGAGATCAGGATTGCTATATCTGTCTTTATTTATTTATTTATTTTTACTTCAGCTGAAGCATATTGGAATCTACTCCAGCTTTTTACCGTTATTTTGAATGTATCACTCTGCTTTAAATGTGTTTCTTGTAAACAACAAATTGTAGAATTCTGTGTTTTAATCCAGTCTGCTATCTTCTTCTGTTTTATGGGAAAGTTCATCTCACTCACATTCACAATTAAAATGATTAATTCTGTATTTCTGCCATCTTGTTTCCCCCCGCCCAGTTATACTTTTCTTCATTCTTTCCCCCTTTCCCTCTTCTCCAGTATTTTGCTTCTGACCATCCACTCCCTCAAAAAGTCCTCATCTTTTACAGTCCCTCCCCTTTCTTATATCTTTCCCCTTCTATTTCTGTTCTCCCTTCTATGAGCCTCCCTCTTTTTTTTTTCTCCTCCTACTGCCATATAGGGTAAAACAGGCTCCTCTGTGAAGTTAAATGTGGCTGATATTCTCTTTTTGAGACAAATCTGATGTGAATAAGATACACACAATGCTTATCTTCCTTTCATATTTCCCCCATTTGTAATAGGTCTCTTTTGCCTCTTTATAAGGTGTAGTTTACCCCATTTTAATGCAATTTTCTTCTTCTTCCAGTAGAATCACTTTTCCTCTTCTAGTTTCTTTTTTATATCATCACAATAAAATCAAATTATATCTGCACCATCTAAGAATACTCATAACAGAGATACTGCTCTCAAGAGTTAAACATATTATCTTCCCATATAAGGATATAAGCTTGTAAGTCTTTATACTAATGCTATTTTCTTTTCTTTTTACTTTTTTATGCTTTTCTTGAATTCTGTATCTGAAGATCAAATTTTCTATTCAGTTCTGCTATTTTCACCATAAATAAATGAAATTCACCTGTTTTGTTGGATGTTCATTGTTTTCCCTTAAAGATAATGCTTAATCTAGCTGGATAGTTGATTTCAGGATGCAATCCAAATTTCTTTGCCTTTCAGTTAATTAAAATAGATGCTGCTAGGTCCTGGGTAATCCTGATTGTGGCTCCTTGATATTTGATTTGTTTTCTTCTAACTGCTTAAAATATTTTCTCCTTGATCTGATAATTTTGAAATTTAGTTATGGTGTTGCTTGGAGTTTTCATTTGGGGTGTCTTACAGGAGGTGATCAGTGAATTCTTTGAATGGCTATTTTACTCTCTAGATCTAGGATATCAAGGTAGTTTTCTTTGATGATTTCCTGAAAGATTATGTTTAGACTCTTTTTTCATCATGGTTTTCAGAAAGTCCAATAATTCTTAAACGGTCTTTCTTAGTTTTTTTTTTTTTTAAATTTTTTATTATATATATATTTTTATAATATTATCCCTTGTATTCATTTTTCCAAATTATCCCCCCCTCCCTCTATTCCCTCCCCCCGATGACAGTCAATCCCATACATTTTACATGTGTTACAATATAGTCTAGGTACAATACATATGTGTGAATATCATTTTCTTGTTGCACAATAAACATTAGAATCCGAAGGTACATGTAACCTGGGCAGACAGATATTAGTGCTAACAATTTACATTCACTTCCCAGTGTTTCTTCTCTGGGTGTAGCTACCTCTGTCCATCATTGATCAACTGGAAGTGAGTTGGATCTTCTTTATGTTGAAGATTTCCACCTCCATCAGAATACATCCTCATACAGTATTGTTGTTGAAGTGTACAGTGATCTTCTGGTTCTGCTCATTTCACTCAGCATCAGTTGACCTAAGTCTCTCCAAGCCTCTCTGTATTCCTCCTGCTGGTCATTTCTTACAGAGCAATAATATTCCATAACCTTCATATACCACAATTTACCCAACCATTCTCCAACTGATGGACATCCATTCATCTTCCAGTTTCTAGCTACAACAAAAAGAGCTGCCACAAACATTTTGGCACATATATGTCTCTTTCCGCTCTTTAGTATTTCTTTGGGATATAATCCCAGTAGTAGCGCTGCTGGGTAGTTTTTCTTTTTCTTACACCAGTTTTTTTTAAATGAGGTATTTTACATTTTCTTCCATTTTTTTCATTAAAAAAATTGTTTTACTGATTCTTGATCTCTCATGGAATCATTCAATTCCATTTGTTCCAATTCTAATTTTTAGTGAATTGTTTTCTTCAATTAGCTTTTTTATCTCCTATTGCATTTGGCTAGTTGAACTTTTAAATGAAATGTTTTTTGTTCATTGTATTTTTTCCATTTCCCAAATTCTGTTTTCAATAAGGTAGTTTCTTTTTAATATATATTTTGTAAGGAGTTATATGTTTTTATCCCTTTTATCAAATCTATTTTAAAGGAGTTTTCTTCAGATAATTTGTTTTTCCTTTTCCAAAATTTCTTGCAAAGTGCTCATTTCTTTTCCTTATTTTTCTTTTAACTCTCCTTTTTGAATTTTTTTCAAGAGCCTTGTGAAATGGGAAGCAACTTATATTTCTCTTTGGGGCTTCATCTGGAGATGATCTGCCTTTGGGAGCCTTAGGGTTTGAGAATTGTTCTCTTTATTCATAAAAATTTTCTATGATCAGAGTTCTTTTGGCTTTTTTTGCTCATTTTTTCAGAGGTTGAGGTCTGCTCTTAAGACAAAGGGGCAATAGCCACTTTTGGTTGCCCTCAAACTGGTGCTGCTAATTGACTTCTGATGCTGGATAGGTGTAGCCAGGTCTCACATATTTCTGGGGTTCAGAGGCTTACTATTTTCCTTTTATATTTGCTTTAAATGTCTCATAGCTTATCTCCTGATCTACTGGCTTATAACCAGGACAGAGTGGCCTAAGAGCCTTGCAGTAGATTCCTTGGTATGAGGTACTGCAAAACCCTGGCTCCTTGTCCTGGCTTCTTGGGCTGCATTTGTGCTTTGCCACCTCTCCTCTTGCTCGATTGAAATGGGCCTTTTCTGAAATACCCAATGTATCTTTTTCTGAAAATTTGTTACATTTCAAATATTTGTGGGTTCTGTCACTCCAAGACCAGTTTAAAGGCTTGATCTGGTGTTGATCTGAGGGACACAAGGAGGAGCTCAGATAAAGATGTTTCTGCTCTCTGCCATCTTGGTTCTGCCTCAAAGCTTTTTATTTTTAAAACATGTGCATGCATAATCTTTCAACATTGACCCTTGCAAAACACTGCATCCTGAATTTCCCCCCTGCCTTCTTCCCACCCCCTTCCCTAGATGGTAAGTAATCCAATATATTTTAAATATGTTAAAATATATGTTAAATCCAAAATATGTACAATTATCATGCCGCACAAGAAAATCAAGTCAAAAAGGAAAAAAAAAAACAAGAAAGAAAACAAAATGTGAGCAAACAACAATAAATAGAGTGAAAATGCTATGTTGTGATCCATATTCAGTTCCCACAATCCTCTCTCTGGGTGTAGATACTTTTCTTTATCACAAGATCTTTGGAATTGATTTCAGTCATCTCATTGTTGAAAAGAGTCATGTCCATCAGAAAAGATTTTCTTACAATGTTGTTGGTATAATGATCTCCTGGTATTGCTCATTTCACTTAGAATAAGTTCATGTAAGTTTCTCCAGGACTCTCTGAAATCATCCTGCTGATAGTTTCTCTTTTTTAATGTTTTTATAGTGGTTTTATGTATTTAATTTATTAAATAATAATTTAATAATTTATTTAATAATCATGTAGCCTTTTATTTTATTAAAGCCTTTTATTTTTCAAAACATATGCATGGATAATTCTGCAGCATTAACCTTTGCTAAACCATATGTTCCAGTCCGCCCCCCCCAACCCCCAACTCCTTTCCCATAGATAGCAAATAGTCCAATATATGTTAAACATAGTAGAAATATATGTCAAATCCAACATTTACATACATGTTTATATAATTATCTTACTGTACAAGAAAAGTCAAATCAAACCAGAAAAAAATGATGAAGAAAATAAAATGTAAGCAAACAAAAACAAAAAGAGTGTGAATGCTATGTTGCGAACCATACTCAGTTCCCATAGTTCTCTCTCTGAGTGTAAATGGCTCTTTTGATCAAAAGACCATTGGAACTGGTATCAATCATCTCATTGTTGAAGAGAGCCATGTTGAAAAGAGAATTAATCATTTGTAATATTTCTGTTGCTCTGTATAATGATCTCCTGGTCCTGATCATTTCACTTAGCATCATTTCATGCAAGTCTCTCCAGGCCTTTCTGAAATCATCCTGCTTATTGTTTCTTACAGAACAATAATCTTCCACAGCATTCGTATACCATAACTTATTCAGCCATTCTCCAACTGATGGTCATTCACTCAGTTTCCAGTTTCTTGACATTACAAAAAGGCTGTTGCAAACATTTTTGCACATGTGTGTCCCATTCCCTCCTTTGTAAAGAGATCTACTTCTTAATGCTGCTGCAAACAGATCATAGAAATGTTCTCAGATTTGTTCCATTTTCTTCTTGTCAGTTTTTCTTATGTTCTTTCAATATGAAGGTAGGATGGAGATTCATGTCATGATTTCTAAGTAAAGATTTCATTTCTGCTGTATTTTAATATGATTTGTAAGATAATTTTAACAGTATTTCATAACATTTTTACAGTGTTTTACAAATGATTTTAATTATAATCTGGACATTATTTTTGTTGCCATGATTACTATGGCTTTTTCTGGGCACTTTTAACCTTCTTATTGTGCTAACTACTTTATATTGCATTACATTTCTGAAGAAAAAACATGTAATCAAATTATGCATATTGTTGTCCTTTTCTTTTGACATCAATAACTTGTATGAATAGGTCAGGATGAACTTGTTGCTATTGTATTCCATGGTTTTTTCATCTTTATCTTTTGTTCTATTGTTATGACTTTACATTTTGTTCTAATTAGTGCAGCTGTGTAACTGTGTACAGATATCCCCATATCAATAGCAAGCAATTTTTTTGCCTACTTGAATATAGTAAATTTCATTTTTATTTCATTGTCTAGAATCTTCTTACTTCCTGTTTGAAGAAAGTATAATATTTATATCTGTATCTATCATCTGTTATATTTATGATTTATTTTCTTAATTATGAAGAATGTTAGTCAAAATATTTTTTGCCAACCTCTGTTTTCATTTATTATAAAGTAATGAGAATTATTGCATTGGTTAATCTGCTTCAAGGACTTTAAAAATTATTTTTAGAACTTTTCTACCTCTTCATGCTCTACAATAGATCTTGGTATATAAGTTAAAATTAAGTTCATGATTATCTTTTTGCTTACATTCATTTTTTTAAAGTATAATATCAGATGACAATGTCTCATTAAATAATTTTTGTTACTGCCTTTTAGAAAGGCATGAGAAAAGAGGCAGCTAGGTGGAATAATATATAGACCATTGATTTTCGAGACAGAAAGATGTAACTTCACAATCCACATAATTTACTTGCTAGCTCTCAAATCCTGGGCAAATCACTTATTCTCTCAGCCTTAATTTCTTCATCTGCAATATTAGGGTAATAATAATACATGTCTCTGAGATTGTTGTGAGGACAAAATGAGATAATTCCTATACAGTAATTTTTAAATTATAAAGGTCTTAGCTATTATTATTTTAGCTATTAATGAAAAAACACTTTATTAATTCCTTTGCTTCCCTGAGGAGAACCTAAGCCCATTTTCCATTTTATTTAAATGATTTTTCTAGTCCCATTTGTCTTACCAATGCCAATATTGATACAGTTAAGAGCTTCTAATACTATACCAATTCATAGATCCCTGGGCACTGCATTTATAACAAAAAAAATTAAGTTGTAGTAATAGAAAAAATTCTCTTCCATTTTGCCACCATTACCTCATTTTTGTAATTCTGGTCCCACAGTTTTTCCCATAATTTCTTTTACATTGAAATATTTTAGTACAAGTTGCTATAATTCAAGGACATGAAAAAGTTTTCTAGAAAACATACTTGAGGGAAGAAGATAATTTTTAGACTATTCTATTATTCATCTTTCTATTACCTAATGTAAACTGAATTAGAGAATTATTTAACATGGATGGGGAGTGGATAAAGCCTTTAGTAAAAATACTTATAAAAATAAAAATATACCTATAAGAAAGCATATTATGAATTGATTAAATTCATAAATATGAAGTAAAAACCCACAATACTTTATCTAATGGTCCTTTTTTCTACTTTTGTTTTTTGCAATTGATTTATTTTATATACAAACATATATATATACACACATACATATATATGCATATATATGTATATATATATGCATATATATGTATGTGTGTGTGTGTGTGTGTGTGTGTATGAAATATAGTAGGACAGCCCATTGCAAGGAAGGGTTTTAATAATTAATGATGGAAAAGACAAATTCCTTAGTGGAACTCCCATTAACCCAGTAGGAAGTGAATATCCCATGAGGTTGGGGCATGCCTTTAACTGGAAGGCTAAATCCTAAAAGAGATTTAGCATTGGAAAAAGGTTTAGCTATAAAGAGAGAAAGTGGGGTTGAGCATAGAAACAAAATCAAATACTGAATATAAATGAGTAAATAAATGAACATCAGACTTATAGTAACTGTGACCAAAATGTATGTGGAAACAATAAATGGTTGACTAAAAGTTAGGATGAGAGTGATACTTGCTGTATTTGGCACAGTCATTATCGTGAGTTCTACTGGTTTTAATATGAAGAAATTTTCTTTTCAAAGACATATTATGTATATTGTAGAGGTTCACAGGGGAACTTTGGGTGAGGTATAAAACCCATTAATCCAGACAGGGAACCTGGTAATAGTGTCTGGTTTAGCTCTCATCTCCCTTGGGGATGTCTCAGCCTTCCTGAGACGTCAGTGGGCATAACAACCTGTGTTCTGTTTGAAGCAGAGATATTGACATGTAGCAAGGAGGCATCTGTACAACAATAGCAAGTTGCTTATGTGGACCCACATATGCAATATCCTATAGTTGGCACAAGCCTAATATACTTAGTGCATGCACAGTGTGCTATAGTGATACAAGTGTCCTAGGATATATAAGACTGAGAGAACTTGAAATAAATGGACTCCATGTTTGACCATCCATATGGGTCCTGCCTCTTCACTCCTCTCCTAAAATCAAGGACTCAAGCTGATACCAAGATCCTCCAGAGAGTTAGTCTGGACATTACAATATATTCTTTTGGGTGACTAACTCCTAAAAAAGTATACAGGAAAAACATTATATAAATGTTCTTGACTAATTTGTAGCCTGTAATTTCTATTTAACACTATGGAGGAGCTGCCTAGAGTCCTAGGATGGTAGAGCCAGTGATCATCTCATCTAGCTTTGTTATTTGGGAATGAATACTTTGAGAACCATCAAACTGAAATTGTTTTACTCTTATCAAAAGTAATATTGTTATTATCATTATACTAATAATAACAATAAATAACATTTATAAATGCTTTGTGGATTGCAAAATGCTTTACAATATTATCTCATTTTATTCTTTAAAGTTAAATTCTATTATTATTTTCATTTTATAGATGAGGAAATTGAATATAACAGAATTTAAATTACTTAAGCAGGATCACATAGCTTTTGGATGTCTGAAACTGGATTCAAACTTAAGTCTTGCTAGCTCTGATTCTAATGCTGTATTGTCTTTATTATACGGGACATTTTAATGTATAATTTAATGAAATATTATTTCAAATATAAGTTCAATATTATTTAGAAAATAAATGTAGTAATCAGTGACATATATGTAAGGAAAGATGATATTGACAATATTCTTACAGACTAACAACTTTGAAAAATCATCTGCAGCAACCTGTTCTTTCCCCTTTTATATATGCCTTTTTAAAAAAACAGTATTGCTTTATCTGTTCCCAGTACATCTAAATCAGTCTCTATAGGAAGTTCTCTTTTTTACACATTGAAATAATTTCTTTTTCTCAATAGTTCATTCTTTTGATCTAGTTCTTAACTATTTATTTTAAACTTTTTTTTTTACATTTTGTATTTCAAATTATATTTCTCCCTCCAGTTCTACCACACTGAGTTAGAAGGCAATCAATATGGCATAAATGATATAGAGGAAGTAATGCAAAATATATTTTTTTTTCTATTACCCATGTTGCAAAAAACAAACTGAAAAAACCCCAAGAAAAATAAGTAAAAAAGTATGTTTCAGTCTAGATTCAAAGATCATCATTTGTCTTTGGAGGTGGATTTTATACATACATATGTACACACACACACACACACACAAATATATATATATATATATATATATATATATATATATATATATATATATATATATAAATCATACCTCCTTTGGAATTGTCTTGGATCATTATATTGATAGCTGTATAATTTGTTATAACTATTTGTTTAACACAAATTTGTTAAACTATTCTCCAATTGATGAGTATCCTCTCAATTTCTAATTCTTTGGCACAAAACAGAAAAAGAGCTGCTGCAAATAATTTTATGCATATATGTCCTTTTCCTTCTTTGATCTTTTTGGTAATACAAACCTTATAGGGATTTTGTATGCCTCTTTGGGCATAGCTTCGCATTCTTCTTCAGAATGGTTGGACTGTACCAACAATGGGTTATTGAACCCATTTTCCCATATTTCCTTCAGAATTTGTTATTTTCCTCTTCTATCATGTTATCCAACTGAATAGGCATGAGATGCTAACTTAATAGTTGTCATAATTCTCCCCACCTGCAGTTTTCTGTTTTCCTTCTAATTTTTGATGCATTGGTCTTTTGTTTAAAGAAAAGCTTTATAATTTAAGATAATCAAAGTTATCCACTATTTCTCATCATGCTCTTTTATTTTGTTTGGTCTTAAGCTGTTCCCATTTTCCTAGAAAACTTTTTCCATACTCCTCTAATTTACTTATGATATCACCCATTAAGTCTAAATCATGTAATCTTATTAACTTTAACTTAATATATGTTATGAACTGTTAATTTAGTTTCTGCCAAATATTTCTAATTATTTAGTTTTAAGTATACTATTATATCATAAGCCAAAATGGAGTTTTGTTTTCTGATTGTCTATTCTTTTTCCTTTGATTTCTTTTTGCCTTATCATTTCAGCAAGCATTTCTAATACAATATTGAATTATTGTGTTAATAATGGGTATCCCTGCTTCACCCTTTATCTTTCTGAGAAGGCTTCTCATGTTCTTTTAATTGGTGATTATCCAATTCCAAATCAAACTGAAGCAGATGTAGATACATTTATAAAAATCTAACTATTTGGCATGGTAGAGTCTTGATTTGCTCAATTTGTTTTTATTTATTGATTAATTCAGGAATTTATTCAGGAATTAGACATAATTGAGTTTTCAGGTGAAAAAAACAACAGAAATAATGAAAGTTGATGAAATAATAGTTACTTATGGTAAATAGAATTCATCAGTTGTATAATTTTTAGAGTTAAAATGATTTTTATCCTTAATTATTTATTGCATAAATGAAGAAATTGAAATGCAAATGGAGCAAATGATTGGACTAAAGGGACTACTTTCTTATTAGTAGGAAATTAGAATCAGATCTTAAATCTCTTACCTTCCTTGTCTGACCTTTTTTTTTTTTTTTTTAACCATATTATTAAAAAGGTGTATTTTTCCAACATTTTTTGAGATCAGTAAATACTTATGATTTTTTTGTGAGGAATACTAAATTAAAGGTAGATTTATTTATTTGTTTATTTTTTATTTTGGCCATTACACACAGTCCCTTTTCCCCTTCCATTATTCCTCTATGGATTTACCCTGAAAGTCAATGGTGCATTACCTTTTTCCTGGTTAATGGTGAGTCACAAGGGAACTTGTCTTTTTCCTTGTCAATTGTTTCCTCAATAACTATATCCATTCCCAAATCTATTTCATATTTACCATTCCTAATGTCTATTTTACCTTTTCATTTTGTCAGTAACCTCTAATAAATAAAAATACCTTTTGGCAAAGAGAGAGCCATTGTGGATTTATAACATGACTTAATTGACATAATGACTAAACCCCATCATTTGCTGTGACTGCACCAATCTCATCATTCTCATTCATCTCACTACTAGGCATATATCCAAAGGTAACTAACGACAAAAATTAAGGCTAACCACATACCCAAATAGGGTTGCTTTTTTTGGGTAATTTTTGGTGCTATATTTTACATATTTAAAAGCATTATTATGAGGAGTTCCAAGGCTTTATAGGATGGAAAGGGGTCTTTGACAAAAAAAAAAAATGTTCAGGAGTCCTAGGAGATAAAATCTCTCTCACCATTGGCTATTACTTTCAGGGATTAGGATTTAATCATCAAAATTAGGACTAACAGCACTAAAATAAGAATATGTTCTGGATTTAAATGTGCAACCTGGCAAAATAAATTCTGTAGCATCTACAGTTCTAGACTATACAGAAACTCTGAGTGTGCACAATGGATAATGGTTTATTTTTTTTTTAATTTTTTTTTGTCATATTTCCATAGAATGGAAGAACTTTACTGAGCATACTAAAGCCTCTAAGGTGCAAGCATTGCCAATTTATATCCCAGAGATGGCAATTTTCTGGCTTTTCCCTTTTGTCAATAAAAGTCATGGCCAAAGTACAATATGAAAAGGAAATCAATTTGCAACTCAGTTTGTTCCTCAGTGTATGTGATGTTTCTGGTTTGTCCTCAAAGTTTCATTTTCATTTGTGTTTGTGAGAACTTTGGGAATCCTCTGTAATGTGAATTTGAGGAAAAGCCAAAGGGGATATATGGAAAATAATTTCCAAGAGAGAATTTTTAAAAAAATCTATTCATTATTGATTCTGTCTTTTCACATCATGGCATATTCTCCCTATAACAAAGATAAATGAGATTTTAAAAAGAACTTTAGAATCCTTTTCCCCCCCCAAAATGGTCTTTTATACATAAGACAGCTAGTTCTGTAAAATAGATATCATACCTATTTTACAGATGAAAAACATATTCATGGAGAAGGTAACCAAGTAAATTTACTTATATTTTAAAGTTCAGAGCAAGTCTAAAACAAAGATCTGCCATTTGTAGCCTCAGGCGCCAGATCTCACTGTCTGATGAAAGAGAGAAAATTGCAGATAAAATGACTACTTACTTCTACATTAAGCATACTATAATGCAAGAATCCCACTGTGCCTTTAACAGTGAGATAAAAATAGAAACACTGTTTATTATCACAGACTTATAGGTCTTGAAATTTTATGGATGCATATTTCTACTTCTTATTCCTTTCCAAATACATTTCTCCTGACTTGACAAGCAGATTTGATAGCCACCTGGTATATATATATATAAATTCTAAGTTCTGATATATAAAAATTCTAAGTTCTGTGTTCCCAGAATCAGCCAGGTATTAACCTTCATTGTAGTTCAGGGATTATTATAATGTTTTGGGGGTCTTGCTCTATAAAATCTTGTAAAAACCTGAAATAAATGATCTACTGATTAAAGAGTAGCATTGCTGAAATGTGCTGAAAAGGCCAATTTAGATTTTCTTTTGTCTTTTCATTTTTATTGCCTATACTACAAAACAATAGTTTCAGTATCTTTAAAGAGCTGAAATCCAGCATGAGGAATGGTTAAATGAGTAAAATTGGGCTGATGCAAGCTCAGTTTGAGGATACACTCAACCAATATGATGCTATCTGAGTGGTCTAGATTTCTGGTGGTGTAGAGATTAGTGGCTATAAGACAGTTGTTAAGAATCCCCTTTAAATTGACCGCAGGTTTTAGGAGTGAAAGAATTCACTCATTCCTGAATTACTAGTTGCAAAATGGAAGTTTATTGGTAGATAGAAATCAGTTTACCAAGAGACTGGTTTCTATAGTGGCAGATCTATGGAAAATGGAGTTTTGCACTGAGAATGCAGTTCTCAGTGAAAAGAAGGTCCTGGCAGTAAAGGGAGCTACCAATGTCCATCTACAAAGACTTTAGTTGATGGAAGTTATTATATTGGATGTCTTGGTTGGGGCTGGGACAGCCAGAGCAGATCAGAACCAGTAGAGGCTGGGGCAGCCCAAGCAAGTCAGACCTAGTGAGGTCTGGGACAGCCTGGATCTTCTATTGAAATTCAAAGGGATGTTTTTTGAACAGGATTTGTAATTGAATCAAAGGTCCTGGCATCCTGGAAAGATCTTATCTAGAGAAGATATGTCTTCCCCAGGAACAGGCTGAGAATCTGAAAGGGATCACAGATCATTAGGAAATATAGTTTCTTAAAGGGACCACAACCCACTTCATTCCCCCCACAAGCAGTTAAAACTTAAATTCATTTAAGGGAAAAAGGACAAAGATCTCAACTTCATGCAGCTGCTTCAAGGTGACAAGGATGGTAGAGATTTGGTCCAATCCAGGAAGCGGGTATAGAACTGAAGATAGCAGCAGAGTATCTGGTTGTGTGTCATGTGTCCCAACCAGTTCCCATGTGCAGGCTGGAGGGCAGTTGAAAATTCACAGCTTGAAGCCTAGGGAAAACAAATCTCAGGAATAGATTAAAAGTGGGGTGTCCTATAGGGTTGAAATCATGATGTTTAGGGAATGGGGCCTTTTTGCAGAAAAATGCATCAAATCCCATCTGTATGCTGCATTAAGAATGCTAATAGCCCACCCAACAATACCGAATGCCTTTCCCAGGAATGGGCTGAGAATCTGAAAGGGATCACAGATCAATAGGAAATACAGTTTCTTAAATGGACCACAACCCGCTTCAAATAGACATTTATTAAATATTTACTATGAGCCAGGCATCATGCTGAGTTCTGGGAAAACAAAAAGTGGTAAAACACTTCTGACAATATAATAGGAAATGAAAAGGGAGCAAGTATATACAAATGATAAATATGAATAAAGGAAGAAAAGCATTAGAATTAAGAGGGATTGGCAAAATCCACTACTATTTTCCCTAATACTGCTATTATTTGTCTTATTGGTAGGGAGAAGAAAGTTCAAGTATGGAGGCCCCATAATTTGATCAATTTAGGGAACAAGGAAGAGGAATAGTGGGGAAACCAGAGGTTTACATCTACTGCAAAGGTGGTGACTGTATTAGCAAAATTTATGCTAAGACCAACCACACTGCAGCAATTTATTTTATTTGGAAAAGCTTTGCTTTGAGTATGTGTGAGCTCTCAAGAGTTTTCATGCTCAGCTACAAGATTTACCAGGCCTAGCAAATGAATGATCCAGAAAGTGGCTTCAATATTCCTTTCATTGCAACCTTTTAACTATAATCAATATTCTAAAAGAGTGAATATTGGGGTTAATTCTGGTGGTAGTGATGGTAAAAATATGATAATTAATAGCTCCACTGATCATACAATGGTGTACTATATATCTAAAACAAATATTTATTGAAAATATTATAAGTCATCATCATCAGTTAGCATTTATTAATTGCTCACTGTGCACCACAATACAAAGGTGAAAACACAGTCCATATTCTCAAATTCAGAGTTTAATCAGGGAATACTACATTCAAAAAACTATATATGTATGCATGTATATGTGTGTGTGTGTGTGTGTGTGTGTGTGTGTGTAAAATAGATAGAAGGCAATAAAGCCAAATCATACTAACAGCTCTGAAGGAATAGCCTCCTAATTCTGTGTCCTTCTAACCATCTCTGAGGCTCATGATATATAGCACCCTTGTAACTGTTTACACCAGAGAACAGAACTGGAAGAAAAAGGCAAGATCCATGTCTAGAGGCTATTCTGCTCTCTCTTCATACCCTCTTCTTCCCTTACCAATAACCTTCCAATTCTTATTCTTTCAGCTCTACTACTAGACTTTTTGATAATATCCTTAGATAGATCCATTTTCTCCATTAGAACTTTGCAGAAGAATTTTCTGTCTTGTTCTTTAACCCAAAGCCACTATCCCAGACCACTTTCTGAGGATATAACTGAAATAATTTCAATGTCTTATTCCTTTGAAGATGTACATGAATTTCAAAAAAATCCTGAGTTGAAATAATGGTTCGGCTGCTTATTATCAATAGAATAAATTGCTTAACTTATTTGAACTTTTGTTTCCCTTTTGGTAAAATTAGGAGGGTTGAACTATACAATAAAGCCAATATCACTAATTTGGTTGTAAAGAACAGCTTGTAGGGCAGCAGTGTTTATGTTGGTTCATCTGAATCATAATCCGAATCATCATCTGATAAGTATAAATGATATGATTCCTACTCCTTCTCATCTGATAAAGAGTTGAAAGAGGTTACTTGCAGAAATGAGGATGATTATAGTAAATATGTATGTGATTAGAAGTCCCTTCTATCTCTGGATAATTGGGCAAAAAAGTTTTTTTCTTATGGTTTAATGACTTAAACTTTAGCTGCATGTAAAATATGCTTGCTTTAACTAGTGATTGTTTTAACTATAAAATAAAGATTGTTTCAATAAAATGGAAATAGGATATTATCTTAACAAGAGAAAAAATATCAACATAATTATCATCTATTAATTATAATGCAACATACAGTGATTGGGACTTGTGAGGAGGATGAATACTTTCTAGTAGGTGACCTGTTCATCATGATATAATTATTATTAAATACATTATATTTTCTCTAAGGTTTTAAAAGACAAAAAGGTACCTTATCTTCTTATTATGTGGAATTGTTCTTTCTAATGTTTTCCATTCTTTACATAGTGATGTCCATTATTTTAAACAAAGAAATACATTCTTTTATAAAACAGTGTATACACTAACTTTCTTAGTTTATATTGAATTTTATAAAATTAAGAATTTAATATCAATTTTAGAGTAATTGAAATACATTTTAGACATTCAACAAATATAATGATGTATAGAGGAATCAAATTATTTATAATCATATGTATGTAATTTAAATAGTCATATTGTTATGGTGTTTATTATTAGTGGATATTTTGAGTTCAATGCATCAAAATATTGTATATGGTTCTAATTTTTTGGACAACTTTTCAAAATTGGAATTTTGTTATAATAACTCTATCTAGCAGAAAAATCTCATTTTATCCCAAAGTAACTACATATGGTTGTACAATTTGCATCACTTTGAGAAAGCAGAGAATTCTTTATTGACGCAAAATATAAAATGATTTTTTATTTCAAATGGTTGTTTCAGCATCTTATGACAAATTGATTAGCCTTTTTATTCAATGGAAAATGTCATATATTTTCCAGAGCAAATGAGTTCCTTACTCATTTGTATAAATATCTCAGTTATTAAAATAAAAATTATTTCTGTAGACTAGTCAAATATCTAATACTCAGGCATTTATTATCTCCCATTTCATTTTCAGCTAATTTTTCTATGATTCAAGATAATATAAAATATTAAGTTTCAACTTTTTATAAATGTAGTTAATCTTTGTGAAAAGCATAAATGAGAATATATAACATTAATTTATTTTGCATACTCCATTAAAAATTAATTCACCAAATATATGAGTTTGGGAGAAATTTTTATCAATAAAATGAATTTACTTCAATTTTATTATCATCATTAAGAGAAATGAGAAGTTATAAGAGCTGAAATATTTTTAACAGGACTTTGCCATAAAAAAGCCAGCTTCTTTCATGACACAAAAGGAAAATATACTTTGCCTCATACCAATGCAAAAATTTATAAATAACCTTCCATTTACAGGATGTTTTTATAATTTTGCTTATTTTTGTAACAATTTGAAAAGCAATAGTAGCTCATTTATGAATTCTCAATAAATGTGGTAATCTGTGATCTTGATGTATTCAAATTGCAGAAGATCCATATTTGTTGTTGGCTTATATTAGTTTTGGGGGTTTCAGTAGATTTTCCTCTTCACTTTTGCAATGTACTTATCCATTTATTCAGTTTTACAAAACAATAACAAAATTTTAAAATAATGGAATTTCAAATAAATTGTTGAAATTGTTAA
Organism: Sminthopsis crassicaudata; assembly: GCF_048593235.1. Classification (NCBI taxonomy): domain Eukaryota; kingdom Metazoa; phylum Chordata; class Mammalia; order Dasyuromorphia; family Dasyuridae; genus Sminthopsis; species Sminthopsis crassicaudata. The sequence goes on along the minus strand of NC_133617.1, from coordinate 256,741,709 downwards.
ATTAGTATCTATGATCACTGTTAAATTATTTTACTTTTTGAAAAGTGATAGTTTTGGTTGAGAGACCTTAATCTTATTAATGATATTTGGAAATTAGTGAGATAGTATAGTACACTCAATTTCCACTCAAAGATTATTTTTCTATGAATTTAAAGATTTTATGTCCAAATGCAACGAGCAATATGAGGAAAAAAGTTCATCTGTGAGGCTATGCTGACTGTTAAATAATTATTACCATAGGAAATTTTGACCACCTACTTATTTTGAATATATTTGCACATGCTATAATAAATAATTGTTGTATTTCATTTCTTATTTCTGGGAGTGTTGTTATTTGATTAGTCTAACTTTGCTGACTTCACCTTCATTTTCATTGGGAAAAAAGTATTTTAATTTATACAAAAAATATGTAATCTTGAACTACTGGCAACTTTTTAAAAAAAGATCTTTACCTGTCTTGACCTTAAAACTCACCACTCTGCAGGTAACCAGTTTCTGGATCCCCTCCAGTTTCTTAATATCATTCCTAAAATATGAACCAAGTATTTTGTACATTTAGACAAAGAAAGAATACTATGGAAATATTACCTCCCTTGTATTGAATACTGATCCTCATAATACAATCTAAGTTCATGTTATCTTTTCTGATTCACTGTCATGGTCCTGACTCTCTAATCAGGGATTGGTTGAATTAGTTTGCTTTTTAATATTCTTTAATCTCCAGCCATGTTAGTCACTTTTACATTGTGCTTTACTTCTATGTGGGCAATGAATTCTCCTTTATTTGTCAAAACCAGTTCTTCAGTGTTATTTGACCTTTATAGCTTTTCCATCTTCTAAAGAAAGAAATTATTACTGTTATGTCAAGAATTTTTCCATCTTTTTTTTTTTTTTTTTTAAAGCTGAGGCAACTAGGGTTAAGTGATAAGCCCAGGGTCATGCAGTTCAGAAGTGTTGTCTGAGATCAAATTTGAAAGAGTTTCAGCAGTCAGTTTTACTGGAAAATCTTAAGCTTATGAGAGTTGTTTAATAGGAGAGAGTTATGAGAAAGTGGAGTGATTGATCCCTCTGACTTTTCCTCTCATCCCTTCTTCTTCCCTCCTTTTCCTCTATTTGTTAAACAGAGCATTGGTATTGAACTCTCTCTCTCTGATATTATTTGTTTTTCTAACTTTTTCAAGGAAAGGGGCAGGAGGAAGAAAGTTAGGAAAGGTAATTAAAATAAAATAGATTTATACAATATAGCATATGTAGATTGATAGATATAAATGCATAGATGAGAAAGCTATAGATGACATGACTGTCAAGAGAGAGAGAAGGAAATACAGGGATAAAGAAGAAAAAGAAGAAAGGAGAATAAAGAGGGAAGGAGAGGAGGTAGAGAAAGAAAGAAATGGAGAGGGGGGAGGGAGGAAAGAATATGAAAAAATGTGTACAAGGGAAAAAACCTGGAGTCATATTTTGGAGGCCTAAACGCTAGGCTGAAAAGTGTGTATTTAATACTAAAGACAATAGAGATGTTCAAAGGTAGGAGAAGTCAAGATTGATAGTATTAGGAAAGGGAGGAATCCTGTCTATTAGAAACCTAGTTTCTCTAGGTTAGGATACTGAAAGAGATGGGATCCAGAATAGAAATTTGAGGTTTAGCTTTTGACATTAAGAGGAATGTTTCAGTAATTGAAGGGAATATTAGATTACTGATGAAGACCATTTGAATATTTTTTTCTTTCAAGATGAAGAATCAGCTTGCAGAAGCAACTTGAAGGATAGAATATGTCCACGAATTTTAGAGAGCTGCTTAAAATAGTGTTATTAATAGAAATGGATCCACTAAACTAAACATAAGGATCCCTGTGGGTTGCATATTGGCTTAGAAAGTCATGGACATTTTATATATTTCTTCTATTCTCCTCCTTTTCTTCCTCTGTCTCCTACTTCTCCTTTTCCTCCTTTTCCCTCCCTCATCTCTCATTCCCTTCTTCATGTCTTCATTGTTCCTTCATCCTTTCCTTCTTCAAAATAAATCAGTACATTTAATTCAGATAAGAACTACTTTCTAATCTGGTTTAGACTGTACTTAGCATTATTATAGGCTATATATAGCTTTCAGACCATATCTGTGACATCTATTATTTAAAACACTGAGAGGTTAAATGACTTTCCTAGAATTATACAGAGAATACAATTATTTCTTCAACATCACAATTTTCCACACCATAGTTTTAATATATTGTGATTTAACATAATAAATGAAATGGGAATTTTTAGGGAGGTTTGTGAAGCTGGAAGTGACACTCAAAGCACATGATACAGAAAAGGCTTCAAAACTCAGAAACGCATAAAACATATGTACAGTATTGTGTAATATCAACATATTTTATGTTTTAATACTGTAATACTTCAAGCTTCTTCTCTGATATGAAGGAAAGGCCAACAAACTTTGCATGGATTTTCCAGATCTTGAGGATGTTTTGCTCCTATGTGGACAGGATAACTATTTGCCAGAAATACAACTCAATCCAAATCTTCCAGGTTTGGAAACCCTTTATGTACTATGAAATCTATTTTTCAGCCTTCTGAGAGCAGAGTCACATATCCTCATTTGCCTGAACCAAAGAAATGATTCAGTTGATAACCATGACATTGATCAAAAATATTCACATCTCTTTGTAGGAGTACTTTTCCTGGATCAACAAGACCATGTGTTTCATATAATATTTAATAGATAGCTAAGTGTGAGACTATCTCTGATCTTGAAATCTTGAATCCCACTACTAGAGATACCAAGATTAGAGGATGTTTTTGTCACTGGAATATTCTTTATTTTCATATTGTTGGATTCAAGTAGGAGAGGAAGGAATAAACTATACAGAATTCAATATAAGAAAAGATGTCTTTATGTCTGACAGTCACAAATTGAATATTAGCTACACTTATTTCTAAGGCTATCTCAATTAAATTATCTATATTGCCAACACAATGATTTTGCATTTTGCTGGTATGTTATTTCCTTAAAAAGTTATGCTGAAAGCTCATTCTGGACTTACTTTGTCAGTTTAACTGGTTATAAAATGAAAAAGAAAAGGAATAGACTATTGGGACTGATTGGAAAGAAAACTTGATGGACTGTTGGTCCTTATTCTTACATAGGGTGTGACTGATTTCCTGATTCGTCTCAATGACAGAAGTTATGTTAGTTTTTATTTTTATCTATAAGGGAGGTATATGTCACTTATCAAGTAATACAAATTCTACATTTTTTGATATTTGTTTTCTTGATTCTGTTTCTATGGGTCTGGTTGTGGCTGATATTTTCATATCTTGCCTTCTGGCAGACATTGCTAGTGCTTATTTTGCTCTGCCTTCAATCCTATTAGCAAGGCTTGGCCTTTTGACATGCTTTATGTTGATTTGGCTGCAAAATATGAAATGTGTCACATAAATTGCAGAAACGGAATAATTTTTTTCCTGCTAGTTGCAAAAAGACTCTTTTCTAGTGCCTTTCTAACCATCCTTTGAGAAGTGGAGAAAAATAAGCGGTATTAGAAGATTAAAATAAATTTAAAAAAAAAAAAGATATCAACATTGACATCACTTGGGATTCCTTTTGAATCTTCACATTTCAGGTTGACACATTATTGGTAAGATATTTTTTATTTCTAAGGAATAGATAAAGTATATTCTAAGTATTTAGAATCTGCTATTCTGATTTGATTTCTCTTTTTAAAAACCTGAAATAGCAAGGTAGTTTCCATTCATATATAGTAATCTATACATTATACATGTATGTTAGTAAGAAAGCCTAGAAAAATTACATTATTAATGGATCTTGATTTGTTTCTAACCTGATTTCTGAGAGAAAATCCAAGTCTCCTCAAAGTCATACTGAATTTTGAGTTGAGGGCTAAGGGCATATAAATCTGAGATATGACAGGCTTCCATACACAAACATTTTATAGTAAGTTTTTTAGTAAAATTATTCAAATGTTAACTTTTCAAAAATAATCAGAACTATATTAAGTGCCATTTCTGTATTTAGCATATAACAGGTGTTAGGGAAAATATCATTCTTGTATAAGATGATTTCCATGAGTCTGAGAGATGAGATGTCAACATAAGTAACTATAAGACAAAATTCATTTATTCATTTCCATAAAATATGCTAAGTGCCAAGTCTCAGGCATTATGGTAGAGGATACCAAGACAAACATTAAATATTGTCTGTTCATAAGAAGTTTGCATTTTGTTACAAGAAAACCGTGTATATCAAGAAAGTTAAATTTAAAATTTATGCAAAATAATCTGGAGTTGGGCATTAATAAATGATCATATGAGGATAGATTTTTTTTTGTAAATATATGTCATTTGAAAGGAGGTTTGAAGGAAGCTAAGTATTCTAAGTAAGAAATGAATAAATTCCAGATTGGGGGGCAGGAGAGGTAAATAGAAGAGAAGGGGAGAGAGGAAGGAGAGGGGAGGGAGAGATTACTTCTAAAATGAAAGGTATAAATAGAAAGATATTAATTTTGTGTTTTACTTCTCCATACTATAGATTTTCAGACAGAATTACTTTGGGAAGAAGAGAAAATTAAGACCTCTGAGAGAAATATAATATATTAAATAAAATAGCCCCAAAAATTTATTGATATCTTCCCCTCACAGATAAAAGCTGATGAAATCTAGATTTGTCAGTTGCAAAGAGGGGGTATTGAGCTACTGACATGATTTATGGCATAGTTCTTGAAATGAACCAAAACAAAAAGAAACAAATGAAGATCCCAGAATGGGGTCAGCAAGATGAGCTTTTGAAATCAGCAGCTGAACAAGTCAAGAATCTCAAGTGCTGTTCTGTGACAGTTTTGAAGGTCTATATTATTTTTAGGGGAATTGACTTGAAGCATCAAGGAAGAGGATTTTATAAATCTTAGGATACAGTTGGTTTTGTGGAGAGAATTTTTTCTAAAATAAGAGGAGGGATATTTTAGGTATAAACTAATGACAACATATGTGTAGCACCAGATTTCTCCAGTATAAAATGGGGACCATGAAAATTGAGCTTTTTCTCAATGGGTTTTGAGAAATATTGCATACATCATATATAAATATGCACTATTTTGTTTAAAAAGACAGTATTTGTTTAAAAAATGTTGAATTATCATCTTCCTGAGAAATATCTTGTGTTAGAGTTAAAATGTCTGTTAAAAGTTCATTTAAAACACAGAAGCATATTATATCTTCCAAACACATACAGAGGCAGAAATGAAAATGTTACAATTAAGTGACAAGTAGCTCCTTGGGTAAAAATACATCAGAAGAGAGAGAATTTTGAGTTGAGTTTTTTGAGATTATAAGACATAGTTATTGATTCTTTATAAGTTACTCATTTATTGGAAATGAACATTAAAAGAAGGAAAAAAAATCATCTTTAAAATGTATATCAAGCTAATCTTGTCTCTTTTCTAAAGAAAAATGTCCAAAGAAAGGAGCTATCTCTTTTTGGAGGAAATATATCCAATCTTTTTCATGCTGATTAATAGATAAATTTAGATAATAGGAATATAGAATAGAAAATAGATAAAAATAAATAGATAAATTAAAATGTTGGGAAATGGCTTAAGCACAAGGGAGAATCTGTAGTATAATAAATATAGCAATATTTGAATGAATTCCACTTGAGTGGATTAGAAATACATGGAATAGGTCTTAGTAAAAGTCACATAAAGTTATTCAGAAAAAGAAATGTTCTCTAACTTTGGAGTTTATTAAAATTAACTATGGAAAGCCATTTTGAGATGGCTTTAAGCTGTGGTCACTTAAATTAAGGTATATTTTTCTCAACTCATCATTTTAGGAAAATAAAATGGAAATATTGTAATATTTCATCTGGAACTGGATCTATTTATGAACTACTTTTAGAGAATTTCCAAATCTTAGATTTGGGCAACATATCAGAAACCATCTAATGCAAATTTTTGTGATCCCTGAATTCTCCCTATAGATCATCAGCTTACCTAATCTCTCCATGGAAATGTCACATGAGAAAAAAATACAATACCTCTAAAGTAGCAGGTTTCACTTTTAGATAAGTCTCATGATTTTGAATTGTTTTTATTTCCATTGAAATGAAATTAGACTTTGCAATTTTCATCTATTATGCTAGAATTTAAAAAGAACTAGGTAATAAGATTTCTACATGATGCAGATTTCCTTTATAGCTGATTTTCCTATGACAAGATCTTGAGTTCACGTATTCTGTTTGTCTTTCTCTGGACATAGTTTAGCTTTTCCACATTCTTCCTAATGAAATGTAGAGACTTAATACATTATTCCAGATATGGTCTAAATAGTGCAGAATAAACAAAAGATAATCCATTATCTCATTCTGGATGTGATTCCTTTATAAAGTTTGAAATGGAATTTACATTATTGATTGCTGTGACTTATTTTGATCATGAGCAAGTCATTTAATATTAGTCTGAAATAATTGACAGATTCTGCTTCTGTATTGATGGAGAGAGTTTACACCTCAGATTTGTACCTACAACAATGAAATAATGATATATCATCTGTAAAGCATTTTAGCACAGTGCCTTACACAAAATAGGCACTTAATTAAGAACAGCTTTCTATTATGTGAACTTTTTTTTTTTGGGGGGGGGGAGATGCTTGAAGAAAGCCAGACAACAGCATTCAAGAAGAATATTCTAGCTCAGAGGCACAGTTTAGGAAAATATCTAGTTGGGAGATTTAATGTGTTATTTAAGGAAAAGCAAGAAGGTAAGTGTCTTTGGACTGCAAAGTATATGGTGGTAGAAATAATGAGGTATAAAAACACTGTAAAAGTATATATGCATGGGTGTTTGTATATGTATACATGCACATAACACATGTATACATTTATTTTAAAAATAATATTTTAGGGGCAACTAAATGGTACAAGGAATACAGCCCACTGGTTTTGGACTCAGGAGGACCTGAGTTCAAATTCCAAATTATCAGTGTTTCTCAGACACTTTACCCTTACTAGTCGTGTGACCTGGGCAAATCACTTTAACTCCAATTTCCTCACCAAAAAAAAAAAAAAAAAATCCTAATTGCTTGTGTTGATTTTTTTAAAATGTGTTTCAAATTCTCTTTTTCCTACTCTTCCATCCCCTCTCCCTGAGAGGGATTATACAAGTTTAAAAAGAGATAGGTTTTAAATTACAAGCATGCAGAATATATATTTATATTAGTCATGTTTTAGGAATTTACTGTAATCAAATCTCCCCTGCTCCCATCTTTTGAATTTTCTTCTACTTTAACATTTAATATTATCAGTTATTGATTTTACTTCTTATGATCCTCTCTATCATTTGTCATAAATTCTTTCCTTATTCAAAGACCCAACAGGCAAATTATTCTATATAATGTTAAATTGTTTATAATATCATCATTATGTTCAAATTTTGTACTCATTTTGACACTATCTTGGTATATTGTATGAGATGCTGACTTGTATCAAGTTTCTGCCAGGGGCGGAGCCAAGATGGTGGAGAAGATACATGTAAATTTGTAAGCTCCCTTCTTCCCTCAATACCAACTAGTTATATCAGCCTCAAAAATAACGCTGGACTGATAAAAACCACAAGGATTAGAAGCACAACTTACCAGCTGAAGAGAATCTGGAATTTCAACAGAAAAGATCGGTTCCAAGGGGAGGAAAAAAAGATCAGCACGGACAGGATTAGGTGCTAGCACACTGTGCCGATTGGGCTGGGGAGAATTCTGGGATCAGAGAAACCACTGAGATAGAGGAATCTGGCACAGACTGATAGATCTTCTCTGCTTATAAACAGCAGATCAGAATAGAAATCAAGCTACTTTAAAATATAAAGTCAGATCCTAAATCCACCCTAATCCGGAAGTGACCTAATACCAATCTCGGCACTGCTGTGCAGCTGCCTTCAGCTGCCCGGGGTTTCTCCTTGGGGTAGTTGAGAGCCTGAACAGCAGGGACACAGCCTGAGGCAGCCTCCAATCCACATAGTGTGGGGCTCAGCCTGAGGCAGTGGAATTCTAGCAGCAGCAGAATTCCAAGAGATGTGGAACTCCCAGAGAAGTGGAACCTTTGAAGTAGGGACTGCAGTTTCTGGGTTATCACTTCCTGTTTGAGCATAGGGGCTTTTCAGCCAGCTGCTAATATCCACTGCCCCATGGGAGGCTTTGGCTGGGGTTTGTGACACTTTCACTGTTCAGCCTTAAACCTCAGGGCAGTCGCTAGGCCACACAGTGGGGTTCCTCACTGGGCACTCCTCACAGTGCAGCAGTGCCAATCACCTCTGAGGCATTTCCAGGGAGGGGGAGGGGAACTCTCTCCAAGAGCTCTCTCTTAACTCAGGCACAGGATTGCTGTATTCCATCTGGTCTGGGTAAATAAATTTCTTACCCCAAAGGCAGACCCCCACAGATTTTTAATAATGAGTAAGAAGCTGAAAAGAATGATTGACACCTTCTATACAGAGAAGAGCGGGTATCCAACCCCGAGGAGGCTAACAGCAAAGAGTCTCCAGATAACACCCTAAAGGGGAATGATATCTGTCCCCCATCACATAACTCTCTCCTAGAAGAGACTATTAAAAAGTTAAGAGAGTTTGAAGAAAAATGGGGAAAGGAAAGAGAAGCTATGATAGAGAACAACAACATCCTGAAATTTGAGTGGAAAAAATAAAGAATTTACAGGAGGTGCAGGAAACAAATTTGTGAATTAGAAAAGGTTAAAAAATCACAGGAAAGTAGGATTTGTGAATTGGAAAAAGAAAATAACCACTAAAAATAAATTAGTGAAGTGGAAAAAAAATCAACAGACAAAATAATTCATTTAAAAACTCAATTGGGCATATACAAAAAGAACAAAAAATGTGAATGAAGAAAATAACTCATTAAAAATCAGGACTGAACAAACAGAAATGAATGATTCATTGAGAAACCAAGAATCAGTCAAACAAAACAAAAAAAAAAAAAGAAAAGCTGAAGAATAACGTCAAATACTTATTTGGAAAATCTATAACCTGGAAAATAGATCTAGGAGAGATAATCTGAGGATCATTGGACTTCCCAAAAACTATGATCAAAAAAAGAGCCTAGATTCTATTTTACAGGAAATCATCAAAGAGAACTGTCCAGAGATAATAGAAACAGAAGGGAAAATAGGTGCTGAAAGAATTCATTGAAAAAGACCCTAAAAAAAAGAACTTCACGGAACATTATGGCTAAGCTGCAGAATTACCAAACTAAGGAAAAAATATTGCAAGCAGCTAGGAAAAAATAATTCAAATATCAAGGTGCCACAATAAGGGTCACTCAAGATCTGGCTGCCTCCACATTAAAGTATCAAAGGGCCTGGAACTTGATATTCTGAAAGGCAAAAGAACAAGGATTGTAACCAAGAATAAACTACCCAGCTAAGTTTAGCATTTTCTTCCATGGACGAAGATGGTCATTTAATAAAACAGAGGAATTCCATTTGTTTCTAAGAAAAAAAAAACAGACTTAAACAAAAAATTTGATCTATATCCACAAGACTGAACAGAAGCAGAAAAAGTTAAAGGTTCTGATAAAGGCCTCATTTCCAAAATATATAAAGAACTGACCCTAATTTATAAGAAATCAAACCATTCTCCAATTGATAAATGGTCAAGGATATGAACAGACAATTCTCAGATGATGAAATTGAAACTATATCCACTCATATGAAAGTGTTCCAAATCACTACTGATCAGAGAAATGCAAATTAAGACAACTCTGAGATAGCAATACACACCTGTCAGATTGGCTAAGATGACAGGAACAAATAATGATGAATCTTGGAGGGGATGTGGGAAAACTGGGACACTAATACATTGTTGGTGGAGTTGTGAAAGAAGCCAGCCATTCTGGAGATCAATTTGGAACTATGCCCAAAAAGTTATCAAACTGTGCATACCCTTTGATCCAGCAGTGCTACTACTGGGCTTATATCCCAAAGAAATACTAAAGAGGGGAAAGGGGCCTCTAAGTGCCAAAATGTTTGTGGCAGCTCTTTTTGTAATGGCTAGAAATAGGAAAATGAATGGATGTCCATCAATTGGAGAATGGTTGGGTAAATTATGGTATATGAATGTTATGGAATATTATTGCTCTGTAAGAAATGACTAGCAGGATGAATACAAAGAGGTTTGGAGAGAATTACATGAACTGATGCTGAGTGAAATGAGCAGAACCAGGAGATCACTATACACTTCAACAACGATATTGTATGAGGATATATTCTGATGGAAGTGGATATCTTCAACATAAAGAAGATCCAATGCCCTTCCAGTTGATCAATGATGGACAGAAACAACCTCGCCTAGAGAAGTAACACTGGGAATTGAATTTAAACTGTTAGCACTACTATCTTTCTCCCCAGGTTACTTATATCTTTGGAATCTAATTCTTAACGTGCAACAAGAAAATTGGATTCACACACATATATTGTATCTAGGTTATACTGTAACACATGTAATATGTATGGGATTGCCTGTCATCTAGGGGAGGGAGTAGAGGGAGGGAGGAGAAAATTTGGAAAAATGAATACAAGGGATAATGTTATTAAAAAATTACTCATGCATATATACTATCAAAATTTTTTATAATTATAAAATTAATTTAAAAAAAAGTTTCTGCCATAGTTTTTTTCAGTTTGCCCAAGAATTTGTCAAGTTGTGAGTTTTTGTCTAAAAACTGGGATTTTTGTGTTTATGAAACACTAGATTACTATGGTTATTTACTATGATATATTGTGTACCTAATCCATTCCCCTGATCCACTATTCTATTTTCTAGCTAATAAAAGATTGTTTTGTTGATTACCACTTTATAATAGTGTTTGAGATTTGAACTGCTAGACCACATTCCTCCTTTTTTTTTTTTTTTTCGTGTGTGTGTGTGTGTGTGTGTGTGTGTGTGTGTGTGTGTATGTGTGTGTGGATAAAGTTGGTTTATTTACAATTCTTCTAAGACACAAGAGATGCTTATACATGTTGAAAATAAGCCTTTTATCTCCTATCATGAAGTCCAAGGTTTTTCCCTTGTTCCCTTAACTGGGGATGATGAAATTAATAGACTTTTTGGTGCTCCTATTGCATATTCCTCCTTGACATATTACTCCTAACTCATCATGCAGTCCATGCTCAAAAATTGATGAAAACTCCTCCTCTGGGGAGAAACAATTAATAATAATTAAATCATTAAGTATGCATACCTACTGCCTGAAGTTATCTTTCACCTACTTTTTGTTTTGGGATGAATGTTTATCAGTTCATTGGGTCAATTTCTTGTTTTATACAACTAATTTGGTAAGGTGATGTGATCTTGGTTTAAGTCTTTATCCTGATATGAAAAGACAACTGTATAGGTTGCTTATATTATAACATATGGTTTTTCCAAACTTTTTAGTTCAAGAAATAATTTGGACCTCATCTGCCTCTTTACCCAATCCTTTACCCTAGTTTAATGATCAATATAGATTATCTTCCCTTCTGTTTTCCAAAAACCTAACTTCCACAACCTGTTCAATATTCTAATTCCCAGCCCAGGGTAACTCATAATCTGATTGTACTTACATGCTGTTAAATGTTAGTGAAAAGAATCATGAAACATTGCTGATTTCATTACTTTGTATTGAGAATTTTTCATATCAGATGGGTCCCATTTATGTTTGGCTTTTTAAAAAATCATTTCCTGTTGATCTTGCATTTACTAAAGTAGTTTTTCAAAATCTTCCCCATGATTCAGATACAATATATATAATAGTCTGATATAATAGAAATAATAATGAATTTGGAGTTAGTGTATCGGGATTTAAAATCTACTTCCATTAAATTGTTGTGTGACCTGTGGCAAGTCCATTAATCTCTCTGAGCCTGAGTTTATCTGGAAAAAAGGAAGAGGAGTAAATGGCTTCTAAGCCCCCTTCTAGCTTTAAATCTATGATCCTGGGTCCTCAGCCATTGTTCTTCCACCACTATTCTTAGAAGTGTTTCCTCCTGTTTTATTGAGAAGATAGATGCTATCCAAAATAAATTGTATCTTCATTTATTCTTTTCTCCCCTCCAGAAGAAGAGGAAGGAGTGCTCCTTCTTTAGAAAGTTAACTCCTTTTTTTGGAATAATTAACAATTATTTCCTCTGTCCTCTTCATTTTCTCCTTCTCTGTTGTCTCCTTTTCCCACTCTTTGCTAATCTCTGCATTTAAAGAAGGGAAAAATCATTCCTGAATTACTTAACTGTTTTAGCTATTATCCAATCTGTTTTTGTCCACGTCTTCATCTTCTTTGACTCATTCCTTGCCTTGTAATCCAGTTTCACCACTGCCACAAATCTACTGAAACTATCTCACACAAGTCACCTGTGACACCTTAGTTTTCAAATCCATTATATTTTCTTAGTCTTTTTTAAACTTTTCTGCAGTATCCTGTCTTCAATTTCCATTTTATTTTTTTTTCTATCTCTCTGACCATACCTTCTCTGCATTTCCCACTATTTATTACCCCTTTCCTACTACATCCTTCTTTTTCAGAAGGTTCCAAAATACTGTTCTTGGCCCTCTCCTTGTTATTTTATCTTCTTTAATTTTATCCTTTTTCATGCCAAAATAATAATGCTTGGACAGTAACACTTTAGAATAATTTGCAGCATCTCTTTGGCTAAGTCAGAGAAGGGTTCTGGAGTGCAGAATACTTTTCATCTGAAAATAGTTTGTTCTTATCCTTTTTCCATCTAGAAATTGGAGAATTCCTCGAATTCTTATATATTTGAGTCAATTCTCTCTATATTTTAGAAATGAGGATTGTATCAGAACCTTTGAATGTAAAATTTTCCCTCAGTTTTTGGCTTCCCTTCTAATCTTGTCTGTGTTAATTTTGTTTGTACAAAACCTTTTTAACTGGGTATAATCAAAATTATCCATTTACATACCATAGTATACTCCAGTTCTTCTGTGGCCACAAATTTCATCTTTCTCCACAGATATGAGAGGTAGACTATCCTTTGTTCTTCTAATTTGATTATAACATAACTTTTATTTCTAAATCATGAACTCATTTGACCTTATCTTAATATAGGGTGTTAGATGTGGCTCTAGTTTCTGCCATATTAATTTCCAATTTTCCCAGCAATTTTTGTCAAATACTGAGTTCTTATCCCAAAGCTGGAATCTTTGGATTTGTCAAACACTAGATTACTGTAGTCATTGACTATTGTGTCTTGTGAATCTAACTATGCCACTGATTAACTACTCTATTTCTTAGCCAGGACCAAATGGTTTGATGACCACTGCTTTATAATGTAGTTTTAGGTTTGGTACAGCTAGGCCACCATCATTTGCAGTTTTTAAAATTAATTCCCTTGAAATCTTTGGTCTTTTATTCTTCCAGATGCACTTTGTTATTTTTTTTTTTTCTAACTTTGTAAAATAATTTCTTGGGAGCTTGATTGGTATGACATTGAGTAAGTAGATTAAGTAATATTTTTTTTCTATTATCTTGTCCTACTGAAGAGGCTTTGGTACTTATTCAATTGATTAGATCAGATTTTATTCAATTGGAAAGCGTTTTAATTATGTTCATATAGTTTCTGACTTTGCCGTGGCAGGTAGCCTCCCAAATAGTTTATATTGTCTACAATTATTTTGAATGGAATTTCTCTTTGTATCTTTTGCTGCTGGACTTTATTGGTATCATCAAAATGCTGATGATTTATGTGGATTTATTTTGTATCCTGCAACTTTGCTAAAGTTGTGAATTGTTTCTAGTAATTTTATTTGATTCTCTATGATTCTCAAACTATACCATCTGTAAAGAGTGATAATTTTGTTTCCTAATTCCTCTAATTCCTATGATATCCTTTTCTTTTATTTTTGCAAAAGCTAACATTTCTAATACAATATTTAATAGTAATGTTGATAGTGGGCAACTTTATTTAATACCTGATTTTATTTCGAATGCTGCTAGTTTATCCCCATTATATAGAGTGTTGCTGATGATTTTAAATAGATACTATTGATCATTTTAAGGAATACTCACTTATTTTTATATTCTCTAGTCTTTTTAATAGAAATGAGTGTTGGATTTTGTCAAATGCTTTTCCATATTTATTGAGATAATCATATGATTTTTGCTAGTTTGGTCATTGACAGTCAATTATGTTAATATTTTCTTAATATTGAACCAGACCTGCATTCATGGTATAAATTCTACTTGGCCAAGGTATATTGACCTGGAAATGACTTGCTGTTATCTCTTTGCTAATATTTTAATTAAGATTTTTGCATTAATATTCCTTAGGGAAACTGGTTTATAATTTTCTTTCTCTGTTTTGCCTCTACCTGATTTAGGTATCAGCACTTTGATGATTTATTTTGTACTTTGCAACTTTGCTAAAGTTGTAGATTATTTCTTTTTTTTTTATTTTAATAGTTTTTATTTACCAAATATATGTATGGGTAATTTTACAACATCGACAATTGGCAAAGCTTTTGTTATAATTTTTCCTCTCCTTTCCCCACCTCAGATGGCATGTTGATCAATACATGTTAAATATGTTAAGTATAAATTAAATACAATATATGTATACATGTCCAAACAGTTGTTTTGCTGTACAAAAAGAATCGGACTTTGAAATAGTGTACAATTAGCCTGTGAAGGAAATCCAAAATGTAGGCAGATAAAATTAGATGGATTGTGAATTCTTTGTAGTGGTTCATAGTCATCTGAGTTCTTTTGCTGGATGTAGCTGGTTCAGCTCATTACTGCTCTATTGGAACTGATTTGGTTCATCTCATTGATGAAAATGGCCACATCCATCAGAATTGATCATCAATCATATAGTATTGTTGTTGAAGTATACAACGATCTCCTGGTCCTGCTCATTTCACTCAGCATCAGTTCTTGTAAGTCTCTCCAAGTCTTTCTGAAATCATATTGTTGGTCATTTCTTACAGAACAAGAATATTCCATAATATTCATATACCACAATTTATTCAGCCAATCTCCAATTGATGGGCATCCATGTAGTTTCCAGTTTCTGGCCACCATAAAGAGGGCTGCCACAAACATTCTTGCACATACAGGTCCCTTTCCCTTCTTTAAGATCTCTTTGGGATATAAGTCCAGTAGTAACACTGCTGGGTCAAAGGGTATGCACAGTTTGATAACTTTTTAAGCATAGTTAGATTATTTCTAACAGCTTTTTAGTAGAATCTATAGGTTCTCTAGGTATATCATCATTATCATCTACAAAGAGTGATAATTTGGTTTTCTCATTATCTACTCTAATTCCTTTAATCACTTTTTCATCTCTTATTGCCAAGGCTAGCATTTATACTACAATATTGAATAGTACTGGTGATAGTGAGCAACATTGTTTCACTCCTAATCTTATTGGGAATTGTTCCAGTTCATCTTCATTATATATGATGCTTACTGATGGTAATGAGGAAACCAAATTATCACTCTTTGAAGATGATATGATGGTATACTTAGAAAACTCCAGAGATTCTACTAAAATCTATTAGAAATAATCCACCTTTAGCAAAGTTGCAGGATACAAAATAAATCCACATAAATTATCAGCATTTTTATATATCACTAACAAAATCCAACAGCATGAGATACAAAGAGAAATTCCATTTAAAATAACTGTTGATAGTATAAAATATTTGGGAATCTATCTGCCAAGGGAAAATCAGGAACTATATGAGCAAAACTATAGAACATTTTCCACCCAAATAAAGTCACATTTAAACAATTGGAAAAATATTAAGTGCTCCTGGATATAATATAATATAATAAAGATGACAATACTACACAAACTAATCAATTTATTTAGTGCTATACCAATCAAACTTCAAGAAATTATTTTAATGACCTAGAAAAATAACAACAAAATTCATTTGGAAGAACAAAAGGTCAAGAATTTCAAGGGAACTAATGAAAAAAGAAATCAAATGAAGGTGGCTTACCTGTACCTGATCTAAAACTATATTATAAAGCAGCGGTCACCAAAACCATTTGGTATTGGCTATGAAATAGACTAGTTGATCAGTGGAATAAGTTAGGTACACAGGACAAAATAGTAAATAACTATAGCAATCTAGTGTTTGACAAACCCAAAGACCCCAGCCTTTGGGATAAGAATTCATAATTTGACAAAAATTGCTGGGAAAATTGTACATTAGTATGACAGAAACAAGGCATTGTCCCATACTTAACACTGTACACCAAGATAAGATCAAAATGGGTTCATGATTAAAGCATAAAGAATAAAATTATAAATAAATTAGAAGAATATAGTATTGTTTACATCTCAGACATGTGGAAGAAGAAGGAATTTGTGACCAAAGAAGAACTAAAGGTCATTATTTTTTTTAATTTTGTTTTTATTAAGTTTTATAATTATAACATTTTTTTTGACAGTACATACACATAGGTAAAAAAAAATTTTTTTTTTTTTACAACATTATATCTTGTACTCCCTTCTGTTCCAAGTTTCCCCTCCTTCCCTCCATCCCCTCCCCCATATGGCAGGCATTCCCATACATATTAAATATCTTATAGTATATCCTAGGTACAATATATATGTGCAGATCCGAATTTTGTTGTTGTTGTTTCAAAGGAAGGATTGTATTCGCAAGATAAAAATAATCTGGGAAGAGAAAAAAAACAAAACAAAACAAAACAAAACAATGCTCACAGTTTACACTCATTTCCCAGTGTTGCTTCTCTGGATGTAGCTGATTCTGTCCATCATTGATTAATTGGAATTGGATTAGCTCTTCTCTATGTTGAAGATATCTACTTCCATCAGAATACATCCTCATACAGTATCATTGTTGAAGTGTATAATGATCCCCTAGTTCTGCTCGTTTCACTCAGCATCAGTTGATGTAAGTCTCTCCAAGCCTTTCTGTATTCCTCCTGTTGATCATTTCTTACAGAACAATAATATTCCATAACATTCATATATCATAATTTTTGCAACCATTCTCCAATTGATGGACATCCATTCATTTTCCAGTTTCTAGCCACTATGAAAAGGGTCGCCACAAACATTTTGGCACATAAGGTCCCTTTCCACTAAAGGTCATTATTGATCACAAAATAAGAAAATGTTGATTATATTAAGTTAAAAAGCTAATGCAGACAAGATTAGAAAAAAAGCAATAAACTGGGAAAACATTTTTGCAGCTAAAGGTTCTGACAAAGGCCTCATCTCCAAAATATATAGAGAATTAACTCTCATTCATAAGAAATCAAGCCATTCTCCAATTGATAAATGGTCAAAAGATATGAACAGACAATTTTCGGGTGAATACATTGAAACTATTTCTAGTCATATGAAAAGGTGTTCCAAATCATTGTTGATCAGAGAAATGCAAATTAAGACAACTCTGAGATACCACTACATACCTGTCAGAGTGTCTAAGATGACAGGAAAAGATACTGACAAATGTTGTAGGGGATGTGGGAAAACTGGGACATTGATGCATTGTTGGTGGAGTTGTGATCATATCCAACCATGCTGGAGAGCAATTTGGAATTACACTCAGAAAGTTATGAAATTGTGCATACCCTTTGATCCAGCAGTGTTACTACTGGACTTATATCCCAAAGAGATATTAAAGAGGGATAAGGGACCCATATGTGCAAAAATATTTGTGGCAGCCATTTTTATAATGGCTAGAAACTAGAAATTGAAGGGATGCCCACCAATTGGAGAATGGTTGAATAAATTGTGGTATATACATGTTATGGAATATTATTCTTCTATAGGAAATGACCAGCAGAATGTATACAGACAGGCTTAGAGAGAGATACATGTACTGATGCTAAGTGAAATGAGCAGAACCAGGACATCATTATACATTTCGACAGCAATGCTAC
This sequence comes from Sminthopsis crassicaudata, assembly GCF_048593235.1. Taxonomy (NCBI): domain Eukaryota; kingdom Metazoa; phylum Chordata; class Mammalia; order Dasyuromorphia; family Dasyuridae; genus Sminthopsis; species Sminthopsis crassicaudata. The sequence continues at coordinate 256,723,769 of NC_133617.1, read as the reverse complement.
ATGATGATTAATTCTGATGGACGTGGCTCTCTTCAACAAGAAGAGGATCCAAATCAATTCCAATTGAGCTGTAATGAACAGAACCAGCTACACCCAGAGAAAGAACACTGGGAATACAACATAACATTTCTACTCTTCCTGTTACTGTTTGCTTGCATTTTTGTTTTTTTTCTTCTCAGGTTATTTTTACCTTCTTTCTAAATCTGATCTTTCCTATGCAACAAGATAACTGTATAAATAATTAAACAAGATAAATGTATACATATATTATATATAACATATACTTTAACACATTTAACATGTATGAGATTACCTGCTATCTAGGTGAAGGGGTAGAGGGGAGGAGGGGAAAAGTTGGAACAGAAGGTAGTGCAAGGGTCAAAGCTGAAAAATTACCCATGCATATATTTTGTATATAAAAAGCTATAATAAAAAGTGCACTTCTATACATATTTCCACATTTATCATCCTGCACAAGAAAAATTGGATCAACAGGGAAAAATTGAGAAAGAAAAAAATAAGCAGGAAAACAACAACAACAACAAAAGATGAAAATACTATGTCGTGATCCACATTTCGTCCCTGTCGTCCTCTCTCTGGTTGCAGATTATCTTTCTCTATAACAACTTTATTGCAATTGGCCTGATTCACCTCATTGTTGAAAAGAGTCAAATCCATCATATTTGATTATCACATAATCTTGTATTCAATGTTCTTTTAGTTCTATTCATTTCATTTAGTATCAGTTCTCTAGGCTTTTCTGAAATCAAGCTGCTAATAATTTCCTATAAAACAGTAATATTCCAGTTAATTCATATATCATAACTTATTCAGCCATTTCTCAACTGATGAACATCTATTCAGTTTTCAGTAAGGAATTATATTTTACTTATTTGAAGGGTGATTTGGGAGAATGAAGGTAAATTCATCCTTTTATATTCTTGTCTCTACCTAGCTGACATGGTACTTTAAATATTCCTAAAGTTCCTTGTGTGTTGTGTTTTTTAATATTGTTATTTTAATTATTTTCCCCCTTGTTATTTTGCTCTCAACCTACTGTCTGTTATTTGTGTACTACTCTTGCACAATTACTGCTCTTCTAATTGTTCATCTTTCTAATTTGAAGATTTGGAAACAATAAAATTTTGTTATGATAATGCATAAAATAGGGATGGACAAGAAGATATGAAAAGAGAAAGACCTGTGTTACTACTTTGTCAAGTTAATTTTGTATCTAAAAGAACAATAAATGGTATTTTTATTGTCTAAAATTTTTTTCTTACTTGCGTAATACAATGTTTGTATGAAAAGTGTTTATTCCTTAAGAGTTATTGAAACTCTCTTCAAAACTTCATGAATCAGGAGACTAAAGGCACAGGCTATAATATCACTTTCTAGTTGCCTGAGTAAAAAACAGCTACTAAGTTTTACAGGTTTACACTATTAGTTGGCTGGCAGACCACAATGGGCAGCTCAGAATTAGGGGAGTTTGATTCAGTTAGTGACATTCTCAATGCATAATGTTATTTAATATTCTTCTATTTTTGCTTTAATGTGTAATGACCTAAAAATATCTCATTCAGTTTCAAAATCAATCATTAGTACCCTGGCATGAGTCATGCCTAACTCAGAGTACCTTATATAGTCTGTTCACAAATTTTATTATTTCTACCTAAACAAGATCTCCATTTATATAGTCAGCAATCCTGCATCAGCCTCTAATTACCTCTCTTGGACTGTTGTAATAGCCTTTTAATTGGTCTCCCTGCTTCAAGTCTCTCCACTTGAGACTATTACAGCATAGCTCATAATGTGATTTTCTTGCACCACAGTTCTCCAATATTGTAGAGGGCTGAAACTCCAAAAAGGTATGCTTAAATCAGACAACTGAAAACTTAATGTTAATTACCTGTTCAATATGAGACAATGATTCTATTAACACCTGTTTGGATAAATGGCTCTTCTCATAGTTGATGCTGGCTAAATGTTTGGTATTAAGATGATCATAGGCAAGGATTAGAGGGCAGAGGGACAGAGGCCAGAGTGACTTTGTGGCAGGATGAGGAGGAGAGAAGTTGATGATTTTGGACTTGAGAATCCAGATTACATCTGTGGAGACCCTATGGCAGTTTACCTGCTTCTTTCACTTCTCTCCCTAAAGACAAAGGACTTTTTACTTATCCTGACTCTGACTGATCCTAAGGCCTCCAGGGAGCTAGCCTGGACTTCAAAAATATCACCTTTTATTTACTAAGCACTAGTGTCTTCCTATAATCTCTATAATTGAATGTAAATCACTTTCACATTTAAAATGCTCCATCTTAGTTTATCTTAGTTTTTTTTTTTTTTTTTTTTTTTGGTATTAATCTACATTACTTTTCCATACACTATTCATTCCAGTAAAACTGGCTTTCTAACTATTCCCCATATATTTCATTTCCATTTCTCTTCATTTATACTCTCTTTCATCTATACCTAAAATGGACTTCTTTCTTAGCTGAGCTTTTTAGAATATCTACTTTTGTTTATGTCTCAGCTTAAAGACTACCATCTATCATAAATTTGTGATGTCACTGATTCTGACATTTCCTCTAACAAGAAAGATCACAAACCATCTGTATCTGTGCAATTGTGATTCATTCATGTCTTCCCATAAGCTCACCAAAGAGAGAGGGGAATGGAGACATAATGGGGATGGGACAGGATGGGGACAGAAAGAGAATGGAGAGGAGAAGGGAAAGGGGAGACAATGTGCTAGGGATCTTCCTCAGGTTTTTTTTTTGTTTGTTTTGTTTTTTTTTGGTATCATAATAGCAGCTGTTAAGGATGAACACAACAGATACATTTTTATTTCAGATTTTGTGTTGGATGTAGTGAGGAAATCATAAGCCCTTGAATACTTAAGAAAAGTAAGTTTAGTAAACTCAAAACTTAAAAGGATATGTAATGACCATATAGTGTCACTTAATATCTATAAATGTATCTTCCCTTGTTTCCATATGGGAACCTGTCTGGTTCTCAAGGCAGAACATAGTGCTTTTCATGATCTTCAGATAACTACCAAGTTGGGAGGGCCAGGACTTTTTATGTTCTTTAGTGACAATCAAGAACATTAATAGCCCAGGGCTTCTGAAAGTTGTATCAAGAGATAAATGGCCTAATTAGGCCTTGGATAGAACTTTTACCTTTTAGGGAAAGTAGACCCATAACGGTAGTAGGAAACACTGGTGGATATTAGTTCTATGAGAGCAATAGAGTTTATGAACTGCCTATTAATCAATCCTTTTTTCTGATGTGTTTTTCTAGTTATTGCCCCCAGTCCTTTTTCTCATGGATTTATTTGATAATATCTTAGTCGATTTTATGAAATTCCTTGTTTATAATATGCTGAAGCCTGTTGATGTCACCACATGGTTTTTCATTCCTCCTTTGTGACTATTCATTTATTTTAAAACCCTAGTGTTACTTGATTGACAGACATACAATATCTCTGGAAGAAGGTCCATGTTAAAAATAATTATGATTTATTTTAGTTAAAAGCCTGAGATAATTAAAGGAACTTAGCAATTTTTAGAGTCATTATAATCTGGTCTCTCTCCAGTTTAATATGATGCATGACCTCACACATAGAGTATATACATATTGATGGATATACTTTCTCCAGTCATACTTATATCTATTGAATAGAAGCAAGGGAAAGTAGCAAATTTGCTTATATGGTCCACCATAAATTTAATTATCTGTTCTCAACTAGTCTGTTATTACATAAAGGAAATCCTACTATGTATCTTCAATTAATTATTTATCCCATTTTGCATATTCTTATTCCTTTCCATCTAAATCTTCCCATAATACCTCTTCCCTATACTCTTTTAATTGAGGAACTCACCTTAGATGAACATCTCAACTCATACTTTACCAGAAGAAAGAAGGGCACTTGCCATGTATTCTTCATTATCCTTCTAATTCCAACTTGACTCACCTCTGATAGAGATAAATCAAGACCAACCCATTTACATATGTTGTTGATACCATCTATTCCTCTTTATATCTTTCAGAAAATTAAGTGTACTAACATCCTTTCTGTTTCTCTTCTTTCCCTCATTTTCTTCCCTTCTCTCTTTCCCCTCTACTTTTCCCCTCTCTTTTCTATCTCCATTTCCTCATTCTAGCTCTTTAATTTCTCCCTATTTCTTGGTTCCCTTCCTCCAGACCATAGCAAGTTCAACTCTCTCCCATCTTGGAAAAAAACAAAACACAACAACAACAACACAATAAAACTTTGAATAGATCCTACTGTCTCTGCTAGATATCAGACTTACTGTATATCCTCTCTTTCTCAACCAAAATCTTTAGAAAAAGCTATACATGCTTTTTCTCCATTTCTTCTGTTCTCATTCATTTCTAAATCCTGTGTGCTTTCAACTGAAAGTGTTCTTCAAATGCCACTGTAATAGTCCCTTTTCCCTCAATTCTTTTTAACTTCTGTATAGCATTTAACTCTGTTGACCACATCTTCCTATTGGATACTCTTTTCTCTTTGGGGCTATGGGATATGGCTCTCCTGTATTCTTTTTAGTTGAGCTCAGTAATTTATACTTTAATCAGGAAAATTAAAGATACCTGCTGTGTGCTCCATTATCATCCATTGTTTCTAACTTGACTCAAGTCTCTCCACTGTTCTCTACTTTATCTGACTTTTCCTGAATCTCTTTTGATGAATTATCATCATATCATGTCCATAATCTGTGGTTATCTCTTAAGAGTTTTTTCTTTTGTCTCTACAATTTCTTTCTTTATAATCGCAATGGCTTCCATGGGTTCAATTATTATATCTACACACATAATTCCCAATTCTATATATTCAGGCCTAATCTCTCCTGAACTTTAGTTCTGCATGACCAACCACCTACTGGACATTTTCAATATGTCCAAAATAGAGCTTAGAGCTCATATTTTTACCCATACCTACCACTCTTAGAAAGTTCCCTATTTCTATCAGGAGTACTCTCATCCTTTCTGTTATCCATGTTCACAACCTTGTTGCTCTCACCCTATAAGGTGGGAGCAATATCCTTGCTGATTACCCAAGGCTAGTTTTCCTTTTAAGTGTACTGAAACTATACTCAGAATTTGATTGGCTTAGAACACTGAAGACTCAGGCTTCTGATATTCCTTTGTGGTTTTCTGAATTTAAAAAAAAACAACAACAAAAAAAAACAAACAAAAAAACAAACAAACAAAAAAACAGTTTCAAAGTGCTCTCAAGGTACATTCTAATGCTTGGCTGGCAAATAATGTTGGACAGTTTAGCTTAACTCTTTTAAGTCAAGGAAAAAAAAAGATAAACTGTTAATATAGAAATTATCAAAGATCTGAAAAAGGCTTGTACCCTTTACAGGTCCATATCATCTTATATTGAGATGTTATTAGAGAATTTGGCTTTTGACATTTTAACCCCTAATAACTGGAAATCTATAGTAAGGACATTTTTAGAACCTAGACAAAACTTGTTGTGACTCTCTGAATATAGTGAACTCTGTAGGGTACAAGCCCAACCAAATAGTCAAACTGGAGTTAATAAATCAATCTCCTGTGACCAACTAACAGGTGTAATTCCTTATGCAGATGCTTTAGCATAGATCAATTACCCCATAACATATGAGTAAATTGCTGCTGTTGCTGCTATCAAAGCATGGGGCACCCTCCAGGAAGGCAAGATAGAGTAGAAAACTTCATGAAAACAGTACAAAGTCTAAATGAACCCTTTGCTGATTTCATGGGGTATCTGCAGATAGTTGTCATATGAACTACTGGTGAAAATGCAGCAACAGAAATTATGATAAGACAATTTGCTAAATAAAATGCTAATGAGCTTTGTAGAAGAATTATACTCAAGGATGCTTCTTTAGATGAGATCATAAGATGCTGTGGGCACAAATGCCTTCAGGATATGAAGCAGACTTCCTAAGGTCTGATTATGGGAAGAAAGGGTCCCTTTTGCCAAAGGACTTCCAGAGACACTTGTCAATGCTTTCAATATGGTAAAGTAGGGAATGTGAATGCTCAGTGTTGGCAGAAAGATAGAGTGAGAAAACAGGATGGGAGAACAAGATGCAGAGCCCCATGTTCAGAATGCAACAGAGGCTTCCATTGGACATCAGAATGTATATTGATTCAGGGAAACAGGATGTGGGACCCAATCCCAGGGCCCCAGGAAAAAAAACAATTGGGATGTGATGACAGCTGATATTACAACCAGAGTGTCTTTAGAAGTTCATTACTCAGACATGTATGTAGCTGAGACTATGAGATATCCCCTAGAAAGGTAAAATCTGTCCCTGTCCAGCCTATAGATAATTTTACCTCCACACACGGTAGGCTTGACCTTTTTACCGCTGGAGAGTGCTCACAAAACAGTGTCCATCCATACACTGATTTTAGGAAACTGGGTAATGTGTAGGTAATATCCCAGTCACTAATACATATAGAAATGTGTGACTTATAAACCAGGAGAATTCGTAGCATCAGATTTACTTATACAGACTCCTAATAGGCAATCTGGTGATAGATGTCCAAATTTTGACTCCTAGAAACAGAATATTCTAGACTGCAGCAACTACAGCTGACTGACCTATGCTCACTATTAATGTAAATGGCATGCCATTGGAAAGAGTAATAGACACAGGTACAGATTGTACAGCCATTAGAGGTGCCAACTGGCCTAGTCATTGGTCAAAGATTAAACCAGACACCTATATGTCTGGTGTAAGAGAATCAATAATAGCTGAAGTTAGTTTTACTCTTTTGAGATGGACATTTGAAGGTGAAACAGGAGTTTTTACTCCTTTTGTAGTTATAAAGATCCCCATCAATCATGGGGAAGAGACATCTTACAACAGTTAAGATTACAGATGAGTACTTCGCCTTTTTACGCAGGACTGCTGTTGAAGGCCTGCCAACATTCTCACCTATTCCTATTCAGTGGAAAACTGATACACAGTGTGGATAGAACAGTGGTTCTTAGCTAGTGAAAAAATTCACTATGGAGCAACTTGTTCAAGGACACTTACAACGTTTTCTAAGTCCTTGGAAATAAATATGTAAAGAAATCTGGAAAATGGAGGCTGTTGACTGATTTAAAAAAAAAAAAAGTAAATGAACAGATGGAAACTATGGGACTCTTCAGCCTGGATTTCCATCCCCTTCTCAATTGCTAAGAGAATGGCCTCTTTGGGTTATAAACATCAATGATTGTTTATATTCTATCCCTTTAGATAAGGAGGATATGAGAAGATTTGCCTTTTCAGTGCTCAGAATTAACTTAGCTGAGCCTTATAAAAGATATGAATTAACAGTTTTGCCAAAGGGAATGAAATGTAGCCAAAGAATGTCAAATGTATTTTGCTGCTGGTCTTACTCCAGTAAGAAAAACATTTCCAAAAGTTATGTTATTACATTACATGGATGATATCTTGGGGTGTGCACCTGAGGAGCAAATGTTAGAAGCATGTCTACAAAACATCATAGAAACACTAAGGAACTACAAATTGCATGTAGCTCCAGAAAAAAAATCAAAGAAATGCTCCTTTTCAATATTTAGGATGTGAAGTATATCTTAAAGTGCTTACAGTACAAAACTTTCCTTAAGAACAGAGAAGCTAAACACCTTAAATGACTTTGAGAAATTGATAGGCAGTATCCAATGGATACATCCAGTGTTTGACTTAACTATCTATCAATTACAGCCATTTTTGACAAAGATGCACTGGCTCCAGCAGACAGGTTTTATAACTCACCAGAAGGGCAGTGTCCAGTGCGAGCAGCTCCACTATTTTTAGATAATCACTAGGTTATGTGGAAAGATCCAGAAAGTGGTAATATAAGGGACTAGAGAGATTAAATGCTTGGGAGAGAGGGTTTGCTTGCATCTCTACAGAAGGAGAAGGAATCAGATGGGTGCCAATAAGATGTATTTGCCTTGTCCATCAGAGAGAGATGGACAAGACCCTTGAAATGAAGAAAAAGACCCAAAACATTGAGTGATTCCATTGTTGACTGTGTCCACCACTGCAAGAGCCTGGAAGTTATGGAAATTGACTCATGGATATCAAATATTGTTAATGAGATTGATGTAGGACTTCAAGAACCTCAGGAATCATTAGAATACCTGAGATATGATAAGATTATTGAGGACTTGAAAACCCTCAGGAATCATTGGATTTCCTGAGACATGATAAGACTGTTGCAGGACTTCAAAATCTGCTGGAATCATTGGATTCCTTGACATGTGAAGTAATGAGAAATATATTGCTTTTGGACTCTCTCTTGGCTGCTGAAGGAGGCATATGTGTGATTGTTATTTACATATCCTACTTCTAGGACTTCTGGAAATATTTTACAACACCATGTTTATTTATATTGTTTGTTATATCACTACTTGCCTGTACAATTCATGTTTGTTACACCACATTGATCCTGTACTGATTGTAGGGAGAGTCATCACTACCAGCCTGCACTCTATTGCTATGTGCTTATGTAGTACCTTCCATGCTAATGGATCTATGTGTACTTGTTTCTAGTAAGACCCTTCAACTAAAAAATCTACTAACTAATATCTGGTTTGACTCCCCCCTTCCCTTTGATGTTTTTCATCTCTCTTCCTGAGAAGTCAGAGAGGGCATGGTTATCTCCTTTTTAGTGTTTTTACCTCCCTTCCTGAGAAGTCAGGGAAGGTGTGATCACCTCCTTTTTGGTGTTTTCACCCCCTTTTCTGACAAGTTGGGAGAGTGTGAACACCTATGTTCTAAAACAAAAGAAAGTGGCAGTTGCAGAGGGTTGGAACTCTGAAAAGGTGTATTTGAATCTAAGACAGCAGAGCACTTAAGGCTAATTACCTACTCAGGGTATGGCAATGATTCTATAAACATTTGGAGATGTGATGGCTTTCCTCACAATTGGTGCTTGTTGAAGGATCGGAGATCTAAGGGAAAGGGTCAGAGCCTCTCCACCCAGCACACTGAGGAGGAAGGACTTCAGGCTCCAGATTCCAGAGACTAGGATTTTTCTTTGGCAAGCCTCTTGGCAGCTTGCCTTCGCTCCTTCACTTCTCCTCCTAAAAACCAAGGACTTTGACGGATCTGATTCTGACATCCCAAGGCCCTACAGAGAACTAGCCTGGATATCTCATCATTTGATTCTAAAGTCCAAAAATATCATTCAAAACTAGAAATTGCTCTCCTAAAACACATCATTATTATTAATATCATAACCAGTGGTGCTACCAGATAATAACATTTATATAACATATACTCTGTGCCAGGAACTATACTTAGTGCTTCACAATTATTATCTCATTTGACCATCACAACACTTTTGGGAGTTAAGTGCTTTTATTATCCCCATTTTATAAATTAGCAAACCAAGGCAAATAGAAGGTAATTAGTTTGCTGAGGCTCACATAGTCAATTAGTCACAAATCTCCCTAACAGCCTTTGGGATGGATATTTTTAATATAATAAAATTATGGAGATCTTGCAGATAGGTTGTGGCACTGTGAATAGATTGCTGTGCCTAGAATCAAGAATTAGTCATTCAGTAAACATTTACTAAGTATAAATGTATGACTAATTCTTGTGTGTACCAGTGTACCAGGCACTGCACTAAGTGGATCCATAAAAAGGAAAAAAACAGTTTCTGCCCTCAAGGAGGTTACCATCCAAATAGAAAGAAAAAAGAAAATATGCAGACATTATATATACACGGATACACACATACATATACACATATATGCACAGGAAGTTAAAGAAAGAATTAATTCACTAATTGCCTTGCAGCCTCTAGTTAACTTGGAATACTACAACTGTGAGGACCATCTCTAGTTGTCCTAATCTGTATCTTGTTACTGCACCCAGATAACTCTGAAAGGAGAGTGTGAGGTTGATGACTTTGCATAGACCTCCATCACAAATTCAGTTTGCTTGCAAGTCCTTGCTTCCTTTTGTTGATGTCATGGTGCTCTTTGTTAATGAAGAACAAAAAATTTACAATATATAAAAGACTAACAGGAAATAGTTAATAGAGGGAAGGCACTAAAATTAAGAATTAGGGAAGACTTCCTGTAGAAGATTTTGGTTGAGAATTAAAGAGAGCCAGGAAGGTCAGATTTCACGGAAAAAAGAAGAATGTTATATGCATAGGGAAGAGCTTGAGTTTAAATATGGCCTCATACATTTATTAGTTGTCGAACTCAAGACAAATCATTTAACATTTATTCACCTCAATCTCATTCAGCTATAAAATGGGAATCATGATAATGGCATTTACTTTGTAGAGTTTCTGTGAAGATCAAATTTGATACCATTATAAAATCTGAGGATTAATTAGGCTATTCCATAGCAACAATCATAAATTCTTATTTTAGTTTTTGAACCATACTTTCCTTTGTGTTTTGGTGTGACTAATTCTATATCATTTTGGGCTTGAAGGATCTTTGAAGCACTTGACTACCTTATACCAAGTCAAGATTTCAGTATTTTTAAAAGCTATAATCATTATGTTTCCTCACAACAATATCCATTCTTTGTAGTCTAAAATTTAAAAACAAAAAATGAGAACAATGAACCATATATGTATAGCATAGACTATATCACTTGAATGAGAGAGTACATGTTAAATGTGGGGAATCGAGTTTGATGTTTTCATCTGATCACTGACATTTTGAGTCAGCCTGGTATCTATAAATAAGACATGACCATTAGAAACCATTTCAATATTATTGTTTCTCCAAAGAAGTTCATATATCACTAAATTTTTAATAAATGCGTTATCATTCATTTATTCATTTTTTTGAAATCTACCTTTACCTTTCCTACTCCACCTAATGTATTCCTATAATGTATGTAGCAGGAATAGTTTAAAATTTTTTTTAAAATTAACTTTATAATTATAACATTTTTTGACAGTAAATATGCATAGGTAATTAAATTTTTTTTTTAACAACATTATCCCTTGCACTCCCTTCTGTTTTGAATTTTTCCCTTCCTTCCCTCTACCCCCTCCCCTAGATGGCAGGCATTCTCATACATATTAAATATCTTATAGTATATGCTTGGTAAATATATATATATATATACATACATATATATATATACATATATATATGTATATATATATATATATATATATGCAGAACGGAATTTTGTTGTTGCTGTTGCAAAGGAAGAATTACACTCGGGAGGTAAAAATAATCTGGGAAGAAAAGCAAAACAAAACAAAACAAAATGCACACAGTTTAATACCCATTTCCCAGTGTTCCTTTTCTGGGTGTAGCTGATTCTGTCCATCATTTATCAATTGGAATTGGATTAGCTCTTCTCTATATTGAAGATACCCACTTCCATCAGAATACATCCTCATTCAGTATCATTGTTGAAGTGTATAATGATCTCCTAGTACTGCTTGTTTCACTTAGCATCAGTTGATGTAAGTCTCTCCAAGCCTTTCTGTATTCCTCCTGTTGGTCATTTCTTACAGAACAATAATAAGGAATATATTTTTTAAATTTTAAAATGTTTTTTGGCAGGAATATTAAAATAAAATATAGCCCCACTATCTGATTTCTTAAGAGGCATAAATGGTGTATAACAGATATAGTATATAATACAGAGTCAGGATGATCTGAGTTCATATCCTGAACCAGAGATTTTAGCACTTGTGTGATACTAAACCAACTGTTTAACCATTAGGTATCACACTTTCCTCACTTGAAAAATTAGATGTTTGTACTTAATGGTTTCATGTGTCTTCCATTTATTTGTGTTCATATTCTCCAAGAATATGACTAACCTAGCCTAGTAAAGGTTGATAATAAATAGCTATTTTGAAAGGTGATTTTTTTTTTTTGTTTGTTTTCTTTTTTGGAGGGATAGAAGGAGAAAGTGATGTAATGATAAGAAAAAAAGTAGGTTACCTCAGAATACTAATGAAATCAGCTATGTAGGCTCCAACAATAATATTAATGGCATTAAATCCTATTTTGGGGAAGACCAAGCATATTCCATTCATTGGGAGCTGGGAGAAGTAAATTAATAAGTATGAATAATTTATTGATAGCTTCTCACTGATATATAGAAAACTGTATTACTGTACATATCAGGCTTAAAACCTTTCCAGAAGTAAGTTTTTATGTTTTAGTGTTATTACTGGTGGGTTAATATTGAATTATATTTTTTAAAAATCAGTCACTTTAATTTCAAAAGACAAATTATATAAATGGAACACCAACTCTACTCCCAAATTTAGATAATTTTTAAATCTGTGCCTTGGACCAACACACATAAAATATTGTTTTGTTTTGTTTTTATTTATTATCCAAGAGATACATATTCAGTTGATGTCATTTTTACGATCTAGAATATTCATTTCTTTAAAGTTTTAAGTCATAAAGTGAATAAAGAATTGAGATTTCTTTATATAAAGTAAGTTCACTCCAAAATATGAGGACTAAGAACTAAGATATACACCTGTGAGAATGCTCTGTGAACTTTGTGACCTGGCTCAAGCTAACAGATCTGGATAACAATTCTGGGAACTGGGAATTCTGGGAATTCCCTTCTGGAACTGCTTATGCTTGAAGAGACATGGCTACTCTCTTCCTGCATAACATTGTCAAAATATGATCTAAAATAATCTGTTTCCATGCTCCAATTCATAAACCTTTCATGTAAACATTTGATGAATTGACTTGTCTTGCATCCTAAGTCATGTAACTGCTATGTGTGGAGAATTCTGTTGTTAAATCAGTTAGCCAAATACCTTCTTTGTTTAAAGTCCTATGTAAGCTAGCAAGCCCTAAGTATCCTCAGACCTCACCCATGGAGATGATGATTTGCTGGGGAAATTTTCCCTATTCGAGACTCAAAGGCTGCTAAAATGGGGTTCCCAGCCGAGATTGTAAGAGAGTTGGTGCTCCCTCAAATTGGTGATGGTTTCTTTATCTTTTTTCTACTGTCCTTATTATATTATTAATCCGTTCTTTAATATTTTGTGTTATTTGTTGTATTGGATGTTACTGTAAGCAATCTATTCCTTGTATTGTGTGATTAAATTTTACTTTTACTTTTGACTATTATGTGAGAGCCTCATTTATAGGAGTGAATCTGAACTATATAATAAAATCACAAAACATAAATTGGCGTAGTCGGCAGGATTCGCTGTATAAATGCCTCTCTTTAAGAAAAAATAGATCTCTGTATCTGTCTGTGTGTATGTTTGTCTGCTTTGCATTTTTATTTGTTCTGTGTTAAAGGTTGGCAAACTCATAAGAGATAAGAACAGCCTCTGTGTTACAGGCTTAGAAAAATATCAGGCTGAATTGTGGAAATTGGAATTCATTCAGAATAGTAATTCTTCCAGAGTGGTTCAAAATGTATTGGTCTTGAATCATGGAATATCGAGGCATTCCCTGTGAAGGCAGAGAGATGTACTAAAATGAGCTTTGAAGTTTAGAGAAGCTCTGTTTGGATTCTGGGAGGGAAGAATGTTCAAGGTGAAACAAACTTCTCTCTAGCGACTGGGGTCCTGGAAAAAGCCTCTAGTTTGTTTTGTTGATTTAAAAGCTTTGTTAAGTTTTCAGAAAAATGATTAAGAAATTTGGGAATTGATTATTTTAATGTTACTTAATATAAAATTTGTTTGTGATTTTAAACTTTTTAACCTGATGTACTAATTTGTAAGTAAATGGAACTTGGCTATTTTAAACTGGTGGGAGAGTTTTTCCCTTAAAGTAGCTTTCAGAGCCTGCTAGACCGGCAATAAAACCTTATCTTGATCAAAACGCGGGCAGAAGAGGTCATAAAAGCTGCCTAGACCCATGAGAAAGAGCTGCTAATACTGTTAGAAGAACACCCAGACAAAAGAAAAAGAAAGAAAACTTTTAAAAACAGCTGTATTAGTTTGATTCAGTATGTTACCTTCTGAATCATGTTGGGTAATTTGTTAACATTGTTATGTTTTATGGAGTTATCTAAGTATTATGAATCTTAAAAGTTCTGAAGTGAACTGGAGAGGAGAATACCGGAGATTTATGAAGGATTGATTTATAGGAGTAAATTGGAAACTTGAATGATATCAAGAAGGAATCAGTTGGAAAAAGAAAGGAAATTAACTGATTACCTAAATCTTGAGAAGAATTTCTTTGTAGGAAATTGAGTGGGGGGAAGGGCAGCAGTGGAAAGCTGCAGCCGTTTTTTTTTGGTTGAAGAAAGCAAACTAATAAAAGGTCAAGCTGCTCTTACTAGATGTTAATTGATTGAACATTTGTTTCCTTAGATACATAATGGTTTTTGTGTTTAAAGAATATGATCAGAAATGTGATATATAGTTTGAAAGGGTTATTTAAAAAAAAGAGTTTAATTGATATTTTAAGAACTTTTCAGATTCTTTTATGTGAAAATAGAAAGTTTTAATTAACTGTATTGATGTCACTTATTTAGAGGGACTCCAAGGATAGTAGTTTTTGCCTTTTGTCCTTTTGAAAATGTTTTTGTTATGGCAATATGTAGTTTGGGATTTTTCTGTGTATTGGGTATTTTAAAAGCAAAATAATTGGTATAATGTTCAACTTATGAAACATCTACTTGGGTATATAAGAATCGTGTGAACATTCTGGGATAAATTTCTTATTGTTAAAAGTCTTACAAAATGTAGGTGATCTTTTTGTGACAGGAAGAAAAAGAGTGATCTTGTCCAAGTCATTATCAGTTTGTTAAATTATTTAGGAGCACAGGGACTGAGAATTTCTTAAGACAAATTGCAATTTGTAAATTACTTGAGGGAAAGAATGGAAATGGTAAAGGTAAGGGATTGGCACACAGGGCATTGGTCACTAAAATTTGACTAATCTTATGTTACCTAAGAAAGTTGCAGTGATTCAGGTGCTAGGGCACCAAAGAGGAGATTCATTTAAAATAAGGAGAAACTGCTTTGCAGATAAGGAGGTGAAATGGCCTGGAGAAGAGGAATCTGTAAGTATGGAGGAGATGATGGTGATAATTCTGGCATTTCTGCCTCCAATGCCTCCACCTTCCTTTACCCCAGAAGAGAAGCAGGAAACCTAAAGCCTTGGCTCTCAGGAGAATAAAGAGGGGCACTGGCTCCTCCCTAATGGCAGAGAGGTACTGACCACAGCAGGTATGAGATATGTACTCCAACATTTATATTAGGGCAGTTATTGGGGTGTCCAAGACCTGTGTGACGTAGTGCTGACTAGGTTTGTGGCACTGGCTTATACACAATAGCAGACAACTGGTCAGCGGGTGTCCTGCTTGGCAGAGGATGAATAGGGCAGCCCAATGACAAGTCTGAAAGGAAGGCCCCCTGGTATTAGGCCTTTCCAAAACATACAGGTGGACTTTACCAAGCTGCCATCAGTGAGGTGTCTCAAATTCTTGTGGGTCGTAGTGGACCATCTGACCTTATGGGTGGAGGCCATTCCCCTTGACTGGGCAACTGCCTCAGCAGTCATAAAAATACTCCTTGAGTATTCCGGGGTATGGGTTGGTAGAGCAGGCAGATTCAGGCCAAGGCACCCATTTCATGGCTAAGATCCTCCAATCTGTGGCCTAAGCTCTAGAAATATGATGGGACTTACACACCCCACAGCATTCGCCCTCATCATGTAAAGTGGAAAGGATGGATAAGGAAATTAAACAGCAACTGACTGAACTGGCTAAGACACAATTGCCCTGGACCAAGTGCCTTCCCCTTGTCTTATTAAGAATTAGAATAAAACCCCTGAAGAGATGTGGGATTGTCACTTTATGAGTCATTGTATGGTCACCCTTATCCAAAAGGGATTCAAAATTCTTCCTTGGATGCAATATTTGAAACCAAAGGTTTGTTTTTAAGGAAATATTTCATGTCTTTAGTGCACCATCTGAAAACTTTACAACTAAAAGGACTTATTGCTCAGACTCCTCCCTTAGGATTTCAACAGTGCATGAGTTCTAGCTTGGAGATGGGGTCCTGGTTCGGACATGGAAGGGGGACAAGCTGACCCTGAGCTGGAAAGGACTGTTTCAGATCCTCTTGACATCAGATACAGCAATGCTACACAGGAAAGAAAGTGGACTCAGCATACCAGAATTAAAGGACTGGTGGACTCCGAGGGTGTGGACTTCCCAACTGAATGCAGAGAACAAGCTGAAACCAACATTGAAAAGCAACTGATGAACTGTGCATGTAAAATCTTGATAGCAGTATTGAAGCCTCACTATTCGATAAAATATCTATTACTGACACCTTCCCCTCCTACAAAACATCCTCCATCAATCATAAGAGTTCCTAAAACTTGTACCAATAATGTCACTTTTCCTCCTGTGTTTTTATGTAACAGAAGAAGAAGGGCTTGGTATGATACCTTGCTTGATGGGGCAGGAACTGGTTTGGGTATAGTTAATTCCATAGATCTTGAGACCCTGGCCAGCAGACTGTGCAGTGCTGGACAGAATATATCTCAAGCTTTAACTGTTAATGCACAATGATTACCCACAGTGATCCTACAACACCAAAATACTTTAAAATATCGAGGACAATTTGTACATGTCTTTAATGACAATGCAATGGCTAATTTACATTTTGATACCAATGTTAGTAAATTATTTAATGGGATCAAATATTCTCTCGATTTATTGATATGTGTGAAAAGCGTAAGCCTGAAAACGCACAGTGTACTCCTTATTGGTGCACTGAAACAATTGTATATTACCAAGTACATGTTTGGATTGTTATGTGTCAATTCCATGTTATTCCTTTTGTATTACATAATTATTTTGCATTGCCTCACATACAAGTAACTATGTAGATCATAATAATGTAACTCATACTTTAGCTGACTGTGTAAGGGTAGAATATGTGGGATGATGATCCGGCAGTTGGAGCCCTGCCTTCTCCCACATTCTTCCAACCTTTGTGACTAAACTTTGTATCCTTTAAATAATTTTTCTATGATATATGAAGTTTCTGCCCAACACATGTGTTGTGTCTAATAACATTACTGATTTAGCCTCTGTTTCTCAAACTCTTCCTTATTCTGGCTGTTTAACTAATGTTTCCTTCTTACATTGGCAGGGTGATGTTTTCTATTTTTCCCCTGTCATTGACGTTGCCAGGGTGATATTTTCTATTTTTCCCCTGACATTGATGTGATGCAGAATTTGACTTGGGTACCCAAATTGTTACCTCCTCCTCATGTTTCTTTGTCTCTATAACCCTTGATTAATATCTTAAACCAATCTCATGTTGGGAACGACTATTACAGTCTAATCAGCGCGCCTTGAATGAACATCAAATTCAGACTGATATAGTGGCAGGACATTTCTTGAGGCCTCACATTTAGTCACTTCTGATACTACTCATCATTAGTATGATTTTTTTATTTAGACCCAGAACTGCTACTACTTATTTAATAGTTTAACTATTCCTATATTGCTATTACTTACTTTCCTGATATGTCTATGTATCTGTAATTGTTACATGTATACCAAAATGAAGCAAATTTACAATAATTTTGCCCCACTTGTTCAGTCCTCATACTATTCTCATGAACTTAAGGCCAAATGAATAAAGAATTGAGATTTCTTTATATAAAGTAAGTTCACTCCAAAATATGAGGACTAAGAACTAAGATATAGACCTGTGAGAATGCTCTGTGAACTTTGTGACCTGGCTCAAGCTAACAGATCTGGATAACAATTCTGGGAACTAGCCCCTTCTAGGACTGCTTATGCTTGAAGAGACATGGCTACTCTCTTCCTGCATAACATTGTCAAAATATGATCTAAAACAATCTGTTTCCTTCCTCCAACTCATAAACCTTTCATGTAAACATTTGATGAATTGACTTGTCTTGCATCCTAAATCATGTAACTGCTATATGTGCAGAATTCTATTGTTAAATCAGTTGGCCAAATATCTTCTTTGTTTAAAGTCCTATATAAGCTAGCAAGCCCTAAGTCTCCTCGGACCTCACCCACAGAGATGACAATCTCCCTATTCGAGACTCAAAGGCTGCTAAAATGGGGTTTCAGCTGAGATTGTAAGAGAGTTGGTACTCCCTCGAATTGGTGATGTTTTCTTTATCTTTTTTCTACTGTCCTTATTATATTATTAATCCTTTCTTTAATATTTTGTGTTATTTGTTGTATTGGATGTTACTGTAAGCAATCTATTCCTTGTATTGTGTGATTAAATTTTACTTTTATTTTTGACTATTGTGTGAGAGCATCATTTATAAGAACAAATCTGAACTATATATTAAAATCACAAAACATAAAGAAAACAATAAACTAAATTCAAATGAGGGGGGAAGGATCAATATAAATAAATAGTTAAAGATTGAAACTGGTAAAAGGCAAACAGAATTCAAGCAATGTTATGCAATTTCATCCTTTTTTTGTAAAATTTCAATTTATATCCACATGTTCCTAATAGTAAGTTGATGAAATATAACCTGAACTGTTGGCTACAATGCAGATGGTTCAAACCAGTTCCAGGCAGACAGCTTATATAGTCACTTTGAGTCACAATTTTAAGGTCATTTAAATAATTCACATGAAAAATAATTACCATGTTTCATTTTATTCACATTTTATGGTTGTTCAAATTCCACTGCGACCTGGTTGTATAGTCTAAATTAGACATGATCTCTGAGCAGATTATTTCTAAAATTTTACTATTAAAACCATCAAAAATTGTTTTAAGGTTTGCTAAAGCCATGAGTACTGCCTCAGGAGAGCTGATTATTCAATTTTAGTGCAAACATTTAGACCTTAGAGATAGCCAAATATTGCAAATCATGTTGTGATTTATTAGGTTGATTATTTCAATTTAAGAAAATGAAGGAGAAAATGTTAATAATTTAGATTAAACTTGAAAATATGGAATATGAAAATTCTTTCCACCTTTCCCTAACTACTTCCCTGCCCTTACCCTTGCCCCTAACCCCCTGCCAGGATCTGGTTGTTAAACATTTATCAGCACATCTTTGGTTATAGATGAATTATAAGCATCAGTTATTAAATATTTCTCATAGCTTTTAAAAAGAATAGTTGGTAAGGCATAATTTTTACTATTTAATTCAGCTGGAAAAATTGCTTTTCAGAGTTAAGATAAAAATATATTTTTTTCCATTTTTTTTTCACAATTTCGCATCTGCCAGTATAGGCACATTGCCTGCTGCCCTCCTCTGCAGATTGATTCTTGATTGCCAGCACTGGCAAGCCTCTCACAGTAGGAGATGATGTACTTGCCAGTGAGGAGACTGAGCAAACCCATCTTTGAATTGTATAAGCTGTCAAATGCTATTAGCATCTATGGTGACCCTAATATTTTCTCATTATTG
Source organism: Sminthopsis crassicaudata (assembly GCF_048593235.1). NCBI lineage: Eukaryota > Metazoa > Chordata > Mammalia > Dasyuromorphia > Dasyuridae > Sminthopsis > Sminthopsis crassicaudata. The sequence goes on along the minus strand of NC_133617.1, from coordinate 256,704,367 downwards.
TAGCTCTTACTTCTATTCTCTTACCTCTTCCTTTGTCATTCTCTTATCTACGTTTTGTTCATATTAAGAAAAATCATAATTTACCTTTGGTGACTTCCTTTACAATATTTTTTTTGGTAAGAAGAGAGGAAAAAAAACAAAAACAGTTTTTGGGAAACTTCTGACAAAGGAAATCTACCACTTGAGATCTAGAGTAAAGGATGAATGAGTGTCAAGAATCTGAACAGAAAAATGAGGGCCTATGGTGTCTAATGAAAAAAATCAGGCTGTAATCAAGAAGAGTTTTGATCATTAATGTAGGACCAAGCAAATAAATTTTGGAGGCCTTAATAAAAATATAAAGGCTTTCAAGTCAGATGATATTTATATTCATTACTGGAAATTAATGAGCTATTAGAGTTAATCATTTATTTGAAAGAAAGACATGTCTAGTTTGCAGTTACAACTTTAGCCTTTGTATTGGTCTTAGCAGTTAATGTCATAGAAGCATGAAAAATGGGTTATAGTTCCATTTTTAGATGTCATTCATCCATTGCTCAGAATGCTTCATTCTGTCAACATTAAAGTAAGTTGTGAAGGTTTTTCATTTATATTTCAGCAAGTAAACAAATATGAAACACATATACATTACTCCATAATTTTATGAGTAATGTCATTATTTATTAATACTATTGAAACTGTTACAGCATTTAACTGTGTACATTTAATTATCTTACAGTGAATGAAATCTTCAACAAAACTTCATGGTAATTACATTATTATTTGTTCATATTCCCAAAGAACTGTTCAGCCTTACTAAATGTGAGTGTAATATGGTCAATCTAATTATTCCAAATAACTTCACAAATTAATAGTGGCTAATTGCTGTGGTTAAAGCAATGATATATTGTATGATACAATGTGTAATATAGACATCTAGGTAAAACAATGGATTAGAAGTCATTTTAGGTAGACCTGTGTTCAAATCCTGTATCAAATACTTTCTAGTTGTGTGTGAGTTTGGGAAAGCAATTTAATCTTAATTTGCTTCAGTTTCCCCATCTGCAAAATGGGGATGGTAGTAATACTTAACCACATTTTTGTGAAAATTAATTGAAGTGATATTTGTAATGTGCTTAAGAGCAGTGCTGGGCACATGATAGGTATTAAAAAAAAATATTTCCTCTTTTCTCCTTCCCCATTTAAGTAGAACTCTAGTCTTAATGAAGTTTGTTCCTTTAATGGGAACTCCATTTCTTTATCTATTTCTCTTTATCTCTTATCTATGTATATTTCTAATATGTGTGGTGTCCTCTAGATTTTTTTTCACAATGCTAAGTAATCAAATTAACATCTCTTTTTCTGTTTAGTACCTTTTTTATTTAATTAATTTTATAATTATACATTTTTGACAGTATATGTGCATAAGTAATTTTTTATAACATTATCCCTTGTATTCATTTTTCCAGATTTTCCCCTCCCTCCCTCTACTCCCTCCCCTAGATGACAGGCAATCTCATACATTTTACATGTGTTACAGTATAACCTAGATATAATATATGTGTGTAAATCCAATTTTCTTGTTGCACGTTAAGTATTGGATTCCGAAGATATAAGTAACCTGGGTAGATAAACAGTAGTGCTAATATTTTACATTCAATTCCCAGTGTTTCTTCTCTGGGTGTAGTTGTTTCTGTCCATCATTGATCAGCTGGAAGTGAGTTGGATCTTCTTTATGTTGAAGATATCCACTTCCATCAGAATTTAGTACCATTTTTAAATTATATACTCCCACTGGTAATTTTTAAAATAATACTTCTGTACAAGTCATCATAAAGTTACAACATCCTTATTCCCACTCATAGAATTTTATCATGAGATATTAAGATTGGAAAAGAACCTTGGAGGTCTTTTAATCCAACCATCATTTTCCAGTTGAGAAAAGTGACCCAGAGACATTAAGTAACTTCTTTAATATTGTAAAATAAATGTATTAATAGATGGATGAGAAGCATTAATTATAAGGTAATATGTCCAATTTGTGGGAATACAAATTTTAAAAAATGAGTCAGTTTCTGCTTTCAAGTAGATTTGTTAGAAAGAGATAACAGATATAGGAGTATGGTGACCAGGAAAAGTATTTTGATCTGGAAATTCACAAAGATAGTGAGTGGAGGAATAGAGGGAAAGAACATTTATTGAGTACTTATCTTTTTTTCAGTAATATAGTAGGTAAACATTATCTTATTAATATAGAGAAATTGGTTGATTGAAATGCTTTTTTTCAGTGACAATAATGATATTTATTTGAATATAGTTCTTTGAGGAAAAAGGGGCAGGGTTATTAACTAAAAGATGGCTATATTGATTAGCTAGAACACTTCTGAAATGGGCTAGGAATTATGGTCTATATGATTTTATACTGACTGACTCAGTAAACCAGGAATTCAAATCCAAGGTGGGAAGTGCCAAACTATGTCATCTGTGGACTTTAGAAATCCAGAATGAACAATGGTACGGCATATGGCAAGAAAATGATGAGAGTACACATAATCCAAGACTATATTATATTTATATTATTAATTATTACATTATATTTCCTATTGTATTCATGTATGCATGTCTTACCTATACATGCATATATACAACATAATATAATGTAATGATAAAGTATAATATAACATTATAATATATCTATAATATATATGTACATGTATATATGACTTATTCAATTATGATTCATTCTCTCTATTGGGAGTTGTCAAACTGAGTGAATTAAATCACTTTATTAATTTAATTAGGACTCAATCAATATGGTTGGTATTTGCTCCCTGACAACTCCAGGAGAAATGCTGGGAGGAGAACAGAGGTCTATATGTATTTAAAGATCTAACTAAGGCCTTTAATCCTATTAGTCATGAGGATTCATGGAAAACTATGACAAAATTCAGTTGTTCAGAGAAGTTCGTCAGTATAGTGGGCCAATTTTATGATGCTTGCCTGGGTTCTGGAAAATGGGCAATGCTTTTGAGCTTTCCCAATCATTAGTTAATGGAATGAAAAGGTTGTGAGCTTGCTTCTGATAAAATTGGTCCTGAGACAACTTGTTATCCTCTTATTGCTATTTTAGCTTTACTTATTGTTTGGTGAAAAATTACCTTGATAGATTTTTTTGGAGGTAACTGAATGAAGATGGTAAAGTGTAGGTTCCCTTTGTAAAATTCTAATTGCCTTAGCAAGAGAAAATTCAGCAGTAAATGGAATGACGAGGAAGATATATGTATTTCCTGCTCCCACAAGGTTTTGTTTTATTTTACTACATCTCTTTGAGAGCTTTTCATTCTGTGTATTTGGAGCTTTTGAGTTTTGGCAGAGTGAGATTTTAAAAAAATAATCATACATTCATTTTTATAGTTAATCATTAATATCCAGGCTTATTGGGGATGACAGTTTTATCTTTGGTAAATTCGGTTTTCAATAGTTTTTGGAATTGTCAAGGATATTTTGTAGTTGCTTATGTCTGATATAATATTTTTTATATTACTATCAAGATCCAGAAGAATAATTTTACAGCCCAAAGTGATTTGTGGCAGTTTCTATAACTTCCTTTAAAAATCCATAAGAAAAAAATACATTTTGTTAAATTAATGTTGTAATAATATGCCTTTATTTTGGTTGCAATCATGAAGGAATTCTTATGAAAAAAATGAGCATGTTCTCTGATAAAAATTTCTGAAAAAGTAGGCTGGCATAATACCATGATAAACTTTAAATAGGGACATGGCTTAGGCTGAGAGTTCCTTGAAATAGGGATTATTATTTTTTTTTTTGTGGGAAATTTATTTATATGCTCAGAAATAGGCCTAGTATTGGCAACATAGAAATAATTAATTTTTTTTTACTAACTCAGAAATAAAAGATGACATTGTAACAAGAAGGCATTGCAGAAGTTAAAATGTGAAAGGTTTTGGGCAAACAAAAATAATAGCCAATATTATCAGGGAAATAGCAAATGGGGAAATATTTTAGTAAGAAATCTGGAATTATGTCCAAAGAGTTGTCAAAAAACTAATACTCTTTGATCCAGAAATATCACTTCTTGATCTGTTTCCAAAGATGATTAAAGAAAGAAAAAGAAAAGAACACATATAGTCCAAAATGTTTATATCAGCTTTTATTGTGGTAGCAAAAAAACAGGAAATTGTGGGTATGCCTGATAATTGGGGAATGACTGAACAAGTTGTGGTATATGACTGTGATGGAATACTACTGTGATATTAATGATTTTAGAAAAAACATGGAAAGAGTTGCATGAGATAAAAAAATGAAATCAGCAGAACCAAGAGAACATTATATACAGGGACAGCAATATTGTTTTAAGAATGACTGAGTGAATTTATTTTAGTTATTAAAAATGACCAAATTAAGTATTAAGGATTCATGAAAAAGTTTCTGCCTGCATCCAGGAAAAGAATTGATAAATAGAAGGATGTAAAAAATAATTAAACATATACAACTAATGGTAGCCATCTCTAGAATAGGGGAAGAAGGAAAGAAAAAAAAATACACAATAACTTTGGTGTAAATTTGAAAGAAATAGCAAATTGTACATAGTAGATTTGCAGTTTTGTGTACAACTATTTTTTATTATGTTATAGAAATGCTTGTGTTATCCCATAAGTTAAAAAGAAAATGAAATAAAAGGATATATATATATATATATATATATATATATATATATATATATATATATATATATACACATATGTTAGCTTCTAATGAATAAGACTGGGTTATTCACAATACAATATTGTGAAATTGAATAGAATTAAATATAAATTGGCTGTTTTCAAAGTAAGAAATCCAAGCTGTCAATAGTCATTTGAAAAAAGTTCAACAGATAAGTTATAATCAGTGAAATGTAAATTAAAGCAATTCTGCAGATTTATTCCTCAACTATCAGATTGACATGGAAGATAACAAATTTTATAGGTCCCATGAGGAGAAAAACACTAATAGAATGTTGTTAGAGTCATGAATTAATTAAGGTCTTCTGGGAAATTGTTTGAAATTATGTCAAAAATGTCAATGAAATATCCATATTTCTTGACCCAACAATATCGCTTTTAGGTCTATACTCAAAAAATGTCCTACAAAGAAGCAAAGAAAACTTATTTACAAAAATATTTCTAGCACTTCTTTTCACAGTAGCCTAGAAACCAGGCTGGATATTTGGAAACCAAAAGGTGCACACCTCTTAGAAAATGATTAAAGAAATTATGGTATATCACTGTAATGACAAACAATAGCACCATAAGGAATGACAAAATGAACAATTTCTTTGAAAACTGGAAAGACCTCTTCACTAATAGAAAATAATGTGAGTCAGTCCAGTATAACAGTGCATGAAATAATAACATTGAAAAGAAAAGAAAAACAACCTTGAAAAACTTTGAAAATCTGATCAAAGCTAGGATAAATCACAGTGCCAGAGGAGTGAACATGAAGCATGATACCCGCAAGCCGCCAGAGGGTTGAGGAATTTTAAAAGTTTAAAAGACATTCGTTTTTGGACATAGCTGTTGTGGCAATTACTTTTGCTGGGCTATGGACATTTACTATGAGGGTTTCCTTTCTATTTATTTTTACTCAAATGGAGGAGTGGGAGAGAGAGGTAATGAATGTAAAATTAGTAAAATGCAAATGAAAATAAAATATGCTGAGAATGCCACAACTATATCCTCACACAATTTCTTTTAAAGCATCATGTTTTCCATGTGTATGTTCATCTTGTATGATCATATAAATTGCTATGATACATTTCACCATGTAAATTTATGTTCAGCAACTTACTATGTGAACCATATTTAAAGAGATAACAGCAACAGCAATAATGACAATAATAATGACAACAACAATGGGAGTATAATTCAGTGAATGAAAACCATTTTCTAATCCCAGACGATATGGCTAGATTCAAGGCTTCTCTCTGAAACATGAAGTAGACAACTCTACAAGTTCTTAAATCACCTCAGTGCTCTAGGGAAGCTCTTAAAACTGCATTTAGCATAGAAGGTACCAATTTGCATTGTTCAAGTAACTTTAATGACCTTAGAATTTTCTGCATTGATATAGCATAGGCCCACTATATCATTAATATTAAACAATAATACGATAGCACAGTACTTAGCACACTGATCTTTGTTTAGTGAATTATTTATTTTATTTAAAACTATAAGTTAGGAAATATAGGTTATCTTATTCTTATTTGAAATAAGAAAAATGAAAACATAGTCATAGTCACAAAGTCATAATTATTAAAAATAAAATTGGAAGCCATACCTTTCTGATGCTAATTTGAGTATTATTTCTAGTATAGTCAATAAATTTTTCTTTAATGTTAGGATGTGATATAGACAGTTCAAATAGAAGAGAACTTTCCAAAAATCATGGAGATCAGTTGGGAGGCTATTGTAATAGACACAATTTTAAATATGGTCTCAGATAATTACTGGATATGTGATTCAGGGAGAGTTATTTATAAAAGGGAGATGGTAAGAGCACCTACTCTCAGGGATCAAATGAATTTATACTTAGAAAATATTTGGAAAACTCTAAAGTGCTATTTAAAAATTATTGTTATTATCCTGGTAAAGTTGAAACAACTTATGATGGCATGAAGAGAATGAAAGTGAAATATTTAAAGATATTTTCCAGGTAAAAATGACAAGAATTGGCAACTAATTAGATATGTGACTTGTATTGAAACTAAGAGTCTAGGACAATATTGAAATTGTGAACGTGGGTCACTTGGAGGTTGGTGGTGTTCTCAAGACTAATGAAAAACTAGGAACATGGGGGAAAGATAAGTTCTGTTTTGAATAAGTTCAGTTGAAGATAACTAGTGCAAATAAGTCTTACATGTCTAACAGGAAGTTGGAAATACATGACTGAAGCTGCATAGGATTATTACCTAAACTGAAACCTAAATAGAATATAACACAGCTTTGGGAGTATCCTAGGGTTAATAAAGCTTATGTAAATGAAGAGCCAGCAAAGAAAATTAAGGAGAGATATCAGCTAAATAAAATGAAAACCTGGAGACAGGTGACTGATAGAAACCCAGAAAGGAGAGTTTCCTAGAGAAGGTTATCACAAGATCAAATACAACTGAGAAGAAGGATAAGGATTGAGAAAAGGCTGCTAGATTTGGTAATTAAGAGCTCAATAGTCACTTTCTACAGAGCAGTTTCAGTTGAATGATGATACACCCTGGGCATTTTAATGGATAGATTCAGAAAAAAACAAAACAAAACAAAACCAAAAAAACCCAAAGCTTAGAGAGAGAATACCTTGGATTAAATCTTATTAAGTCCAAAAACATATGCAAAATAATTTCAATATATAAAAATTATAGAGGATTTAATTATAGAGATTTAATAATATCTATATAATATATTCAGGAAAAAAACAGAAATTGGCTCTAGAATCCTTTCATGACCTTTAGAGCATATATATCTTTATATCTATATCTATATCTATATCTATATCTATATCTATATCTATATCTATATCTATATCTATATCTATATCTCAATTCGGATGTTCTCTATTCTATTCCCAAGGAAATCTTATAATTTTTTAAAATCAATGTTGCTTTATAGCTAAAATTATGACTTGATTTAGTGACACTGAGAAGTAAATTATACCTTAAAAGTTTTCTTTGTAAAATATTAATATTCCATGTTATCATATTTATTTAAATCAGAAAACATTTGTAAGTCTTTATTTTTTTAAAATATGAGTATCCAAAGACTTAGAATAAATTACTTCTTTTTTATTATAGCATTTTATTTACAAAACATATGGATGGGTAATTTTTCAACACTGACCCTTGCAAAACCTTCTGTTCCAAATTTTCCCCTCCTTCCCCCCCACTCCTTTCTCTAGATGGCAGACAGCCCAATACATGTTAAATATGTTAAAATATATGTTAAATCCAATATATGGCTACATATTTATACAGTTATCTTGCAGCACAAGAAAAAAATCAGATCTAGAAAGAAAGAAAAAGGCCTGAAAAGGAAAACAAAAAATGCAAGCAAACATCAACAGAAAGCGTGAAAAATGCTATGTTGTGGTCCACATTCAGTTCCCACAGGTCTCTTTCTGGGTGAAGATGGCTTTCTTTATTATTACTATACAATTGGAACTGGTCTGAATCATCTCATTGCTGAAGAGAGCCATGTTTATCAGAATTAATCATCATGTAGCCTTTTTGTTTCCTTGTATAATGATCTCTTGGTTCTGCTCATTACACCTAACTTAAGTTCATGTAGGTCCCTCCAAGCCTCTCTGAAATCATCCTGCTGTCGTTTCTTACAGAACAATAATATTCCATAACATTTATATGCCATAATTATTCAGCCATTCTCTAACTAATAGTAATCCATTCACTTTCCAGTTTCTAGCCCTTATGAATAGGGCTGCCATAAACATTTTCGCACCCTTTCCCTCCTTTAAGATCTCTTTGGGCTATAAACCCAATAGCAACACTGCTGGGTAAAAGGGTATGCACAGTTTGATAAATTTTTGAGCATAGTTCCAAATTGCTCTCCAGAATGGTTGGATTCATTCAAAGTTCCACCAATAATGTATCAGTGTTCCAATTTTCCTACATCCCCTCCAACATTTGTCATTATCTTTTTCTGTCATCTCAGCCAATCTGAGAGAGGTGTAGTGGTATCTCAGAGTTGTATTAATTTGCACTTCTCTGATCAATAGTGATTTGGAGGACTTTTTCATTTGACTAGAAATAGTTACAATTTCTTCATCTGGAAATTGTTTGTTCATATCCTTTCACCATTTATTGATGAGAGAATTGCTTTATTTCTTTAAAAATTTGAATCAATTCTCTATATATTTTGGAAATGAGGACTTTATCAAAACCTTTGAATGTAAAAATGTTTCCCAGTTTATTGCTTTCCTTCTAATCTTGTCTGCATTAGTTTTATTTACACAAAATCTTTTTAATTAAGATAATCAAAATTATCTATTTTGTGATCAATAACAATATCTAGTTCTTCTTTGGCCACAAATTCCTTCTTCCTCCACAGGTCTGAGAGGTAAACTATCATATGTTCTTCTTATTTATTTATGATATCATTCTTTATGTTTAGATCATGAATGCATTTTGACCTTATCTTGGTGTACGGTGTGAGTCAATGCCTAGTTTCTGCCATACTAGTTTCCAATTTTCCCAGCAGTTTTTGTCAATTAGTTAATTCTTTTCCCAAAAGTTGGGATCTTTGGGTTTGTCAAACATTAGATTGCTACAGTTATTGACTATTTTATCCTGTGAATTAACTATTGTTGGTTGGAACCATTGTAAATGGTTCGAGTTTATTATCCCCATTACATATGATGCTTACTGATGGTTTTTAATCGATGCTACTGATTATTTTAAGGAAAAGTCCATTTATTCCTATATACTCTAGTATTTTTCATAGGAATGGGTATTGGAGTTTATCAAATGCTTTTTCTGCATCTATTGAGATAATCATACTGTTTTTATTAATTTGGTTGTTAATATAGTCAATTATGTTAATAGTTTTCCTAATATTGAACCAGCCCTGCATTCCTGGTATAAATCCTACTAAGTCATAGTATTTTATTTCAGATTTTTGCATCAATATTCCTTGGGGATATTGATCTATAATTTTCTTTCTCAGTTTTCATTCTACCTAGTTTAGGTATCAGTACCATGTCTTGTAATATTCTCGCTAATATGTAATGTTCTCTTTTTGGGGTTTTCGTGGGGTCTCTGGAGGCAGCCTTCCTTTCAGTTCAGTAATCATTTTGAGAACATCCAGGTGTTAAAGTCCAAATCCTTTATTGTCTTCTTCAAAGTCTTGTCTTCTTCACTTGGGGCTTGGCTAGTTTTTCTGGAGGTTTTCTGGATCTTGGTTTCAGTGGAGAAGCAAAGGAGGACAGCCTGCCACCACTTCTCTGGTCTTCCCTCATTCTCCTCCTGGCTGAACTTGTCCAAGCTTATATCCTCTCTCATCATAGGTATGAATCTTGTGGAACTATAGTAAGTACTAAGTGCATGTACTGAACTAGAGAACTGTTAAGCTCCATGCTAAATTAGATAACTATTGTCTCTATTTATTCCACTGACTTAGCATCTTGTTTCAAGTTCTGGCCCATAACATCTCCCACTTTCTTTTGTTTTTAGAACATTGGTGGTTATGACCTCTCTGACTTCTCAAGGAGGTGAGAACCCCAAAAAAGAGGTGATCATGCCTTCCCTGATTGCTCAAAAAGGGGTGAAAACACCATAAAAGGAGGTGATCACTCCCTCCCTGACATCTCAGTAAGGGAGATGAAAACACCAAAGAAAATGGGAAATCAAATCGGATTAGCAGGTTTCTGAAGGGTCTGATTCTTAAAACAGGTATACATAAATCCATCAATATGGGAGGTATTACAAATAATTATATAAATTACATAAGCACATAGTAACATAACACAGGCTCATAGTGATGTAACAAATAACATGAATCAACATGAAGAATTATACATGTTCATAAGTCCTAGAAATAGTCCAAAAGGAATCTATTGTTCATTAGTTTGTGTGCCAGAAATCCAATAATTCCTGCAAGTTTCAAAGTCCTACAATAGTCTCATCTTGTGTTAGGGAATCCAATGATTCCTGTAGATTTTGTTCTTAAGTCTTCTCTTTTGTTTCTCTTTTTCTTTCTCTCTTCAGGTGCTTGTTGGCACCCATATGATTCCTTCTTCATCTGCAGAAATACAAACAAACCCTTTCTCCCAAGCAGATAACCTATCTAGTCCCTTCTATTTACCACTTTCTAAATCTCTTCTCATCACTTGGCAATTACTTGGCTCACACTGGACACTGCCCCTCCATTCGGGTTATAAAAGCCCATATTCTCTCCAATTATAATCCCTTTCTGCCATGTGATTGCTTTTTTGGCTGATTGATCACATCAGAGTATTGAGCTTCTAAAAGTGTAACCTCTGCTGCCATCATACCCTACCTGTCTTTTGATTAAGGTTTTGGAGCTAGGCCCCATATCTCACTTCCTTGTGCCAATCTACATTCTGAGGCTCAGTGTAAACCCTTGTGGCATTTTGGACATAGGGTTTTAGGTCTTTTTCTCACCCTATCTTCTCAGTCTATCCTTTTGCCTACTTTTGGGCTCTCAGATGTCCAATTTTTCCACACTGAAAACATCAACGACTCTTGCTAGAAGTCCCTTGCCAAGAGGGACCCCTGTTTTGCCATGTCCATCATAGTCTGGGTATAATAAGCATTTGTGCCCACTGTGGAACAGCGTTTTATGATCTCCTCTAAAGGAGCATCTTTGTATGGCCCCCATATAATTCTTCTGCAAACCTTATTAGTATTTTCATTAGCCAGTTGTCTGATCATTATTTCTTTAGCAGCTTTTTCTCCAGTGGTTCTTGTGACAGCTGTTTGCAATCATCCCACAAAATCCACAAAGGGTTCATTGGGACCTTGCTCTATTTTTGTGAAGGCTTCTCCTTGATCTTTCCCTGGAAGAGTACTACAAATTCTTATAGCAGCAGTAGCAATTTGTTCATATATTTCCTATGGGGTAATTAATCTGTGCTGAATTCTCTGCATACTGACCTTCACTTGCTAGTTGGTCAAAGGTGATTTGTATATTAACTCCAGTTTGCTTATTGTGTTGGGCTTGAATCCTATATAATTCATGATACTCCAAAAGCCACAATAAGTTTTGTCCAGGTTCTAAACATGTCCTTGCTATGGATTTCCAATCACTGGGAGTTAAAATTTCATAAGCCAAACTATCTAGAAACATCTTAAAATAAGATGATGTAGCCCTATAAAGAGTGCAACCCTTTTTTAAAATCCTTAATTGTTCCCAGATCAAAAGGAGTGTATCTTCTCCTTTGCTGACCTGAAGAATCAAGCTCTTCAATCACAGGGTATGAATTTATTAAATTAGATACATCCTGTCCTTCATTTTTTTGCCTTAACCAGTGCCTTTTGTAATCTTGTCATAGGCTGCTTCATAAGTGGTGCTGATTATGTCACTACCTCTCCCCCTCCTTCTCCCTCCACCCAAGAAGGGCTAATTGAGGGGTCAGGGTCATGAGATGGGGAACGCCCATCAGAATTGTACTTAACTCTTTTCTTGTCTAATTCTTCATCCTTTTTACCTAGTTTATTTTGGCTCCTCCCCCTCCTGCTCTTTCTTCTTTTTTCTTATTCTATAACTTACATAATTTCCTAAAGCCAGTTATATTAAATTATATGTATAAAGTGTTTTTTTGGAAATTGAGTCAGGTCCATTTTCATTGTAGAATTGACACAGTTGCTCTCCTACTAATTTCCACTCCTCTAGATCTAATTATTTTTCCTTAAAGAACTGTAGAGTTTCTAAAAGCTCAGTGATCTGCTCCCAAATTATAATGAAAACTTGAATTTTCATAAATCTGAGAATGCTCTCATACATTTTCCTTGAATTGGAAAAGAAGGCTGTTTTCTAAACATTTGTCCAATTTTAGTTGAAGTAATACTTTAGCCCTTTAACAAAGTTTCCTTGTCAATTTTTGTACTCACCCCTAATTTCTGGGTAGAAGAGACTTTTCCACTGAAATCAGAATCATTTTGGGTGCCAAAATATAATATTCTTCTCTAAAATATAATCTCTTGTTGAGGTTTCCTTGGGGTATCTGGAAGCAGCCTTAGTTTTAGTTCAGTAATCACCTCAAATGTAGCCAGGTAATAAATACAAATCCTTTGTTGTCTCTTTCCAAGCTCTTGTCTCCTTTCCTGCAGCCTGGTTAGTTTTCTTAGAGGACTTCTGTAGTCTTCATTTCAAGAGCTTGAGCACTCTGCCTGCCTTCTCTGGCTTCTGAATCTCCCTAACTGAATCCTGGTTGAGGCTCCTAGCTTATATATGCTCTCTTAAAAGTATGAGTCTTGTAGAACTGTAATAAATATTAAATACATGTACTGAACTAGAGAACTGTTAAGCTCCATGCTAAACTAGATAACTATTATCTCTATCAATTCCACTGACTTAGCACCTTGTTTCAAGTTCTGGCCCATAACAATGTCTGTCTTAGGAATTTGATAGGGTTCCTTCATTTCCTATTTTTTCAAATAGTTTATATAGCATTGGAATTAATTGTTCTTTAAATGTTGGTATAATTCACGTGTAAATCCATCTGGTCCTGGGGATTTTTTCTTAGGGAGTTGGTTAATAGCTTGTTCTATTTTTTCTGAAATGAGACTATTTAAGCAATTTACTTCCTCTGTTAATGTAGGCAACCTATAATTTTGTATGTATTCCTCAATTTCACTTAGGTTGCCAAATTTATTGCCATAAAGTTGGGCAAAGTAACTCCTAATTATTGCTCTAATTTCCTCTTCATTAGTGGCAAGTTCTCCCTTTTCATTTTTAAGACTAACAATTTGATTTTCCTCTTTCCTTTTTCCAATCAAATTTACCAAAGATTGATCTACTTTGTTGTTTTTTTCATAAAACCCACTCTTAGTTTTATTTATTAATTCAATAGTGTTTTTACTTTAAATTTTATTAATCTCTTATTTTATTTTTAGAATTTCAAGTTTAGTATTTGATTGGGAGTTTTTAATTTTCTCTTTTTCTAGCTTTTTTAGTTGCAAGCCAAATTCATTGATTTTCTCTTTCTATATTTTATGCAAGTAAGCCTCTAGAGATATAAAATTTTTCCTTATTACCTCTTTGGCTGCATCCCACAAATTTTGGAATGTTGTCTCATTGTCATTCTCTTGGATGAAATTATTAATTGTGTCTGTAATTTGCTGTTTCACCAATCCATTCTTTAGGACATTATTTTGTTTCCAGTTACTTTTTGGTCTATTTTCCCCTGGCTTTTTATTGAATGTAGCTTTTATTGCATCATAATTTGATGCATTTACTATTTCTGCTTTCTGCCTTTGATTTTGAGGTCTTTATGTCCTAATATATGGTCAATTTTTGTATAGGTTCCATGAACTGCCAAGAAGAAAGTGTACTCCTTTCTGTCTTCATTCAGTTTTTCCCAAAGATCTATCATACCTATCTTTTCTAGTATTCTATTTTCCTCTTTAACTTCTTTCTTATTTATTTTGTGGTTTGATTTATTTAGTTCTGAATGCAAAGTTGAGATCTCCCACTATTAAGTAGTTTTGCTGTCTATTTCTTTTTGCAGCTCTCTTAACTTTGCCTTTAGGAATTTAGATGCTATACCACTTGGTGCATATGTGTTTAGTATTGATATTGCTTTATTATCTATGGTACCCTTTAGCATAAAGTTTCCTTCCTTATCTCTTTTAATTAGATCAATTTTTGTTTTTCCTTGATCTAAGATCAGGATGGCTACCTCAGCTTTTTTTACTTCACCTGAAGCATAATAGATTCTGCTCCAGCCTTTTACCTTTACTCTGTATGTATCACTCTGCTTTAAATGTATTGCTTGTAAGCAACATATTGTAGGATTCTGGCTTTTAATCCAGTCTGCTATCCAGTTAACATTTTATGGCCATTCACATTTATGGTTAGTATTTTTAACTAATTCTGTATTTCCTTCTATCTTATTATCCCCAGCTTATACTTTTCTCTTTTCTTTTCCCCTTTCCCCTCTCCCAAGTATTTGTGAATGCCTCTTGTGTCAAGCAGCCCTCCCCTTTTAGAATCTCTTTCCCTTTAGAGTCCCTTCCCCTTTCTGATACCTCTCTCCTACTATTTCTGTATTCTATTTAGCCTATCCCTTTCCTTTTCTCTTTTTCTCCCCCACTTTTCAATAAGGTGAGAGAATTTTCTCTGCAAACCACATATGTGTAATATTTTCTCTTTGAGCCAATCTGATGAGAGTAAGATCCCTACAATATTCATCCCCCTCTTTGCTTTCCCTCAAATATAATAGGTTTCTTCTGCCTCTTCCTGAGATGTAATTTCCCTCATTTTACCTCTACTTTCCCCCCCTTTCCAGTTCAATCTCCTTTTCCAGTACAATTCCTTTTCTAACTCTAGTTCCTTTTTTATATTTTAACAGTAAAATCAAATTATACATGAACTGTCTATATATACCCATAACGGAAATACAATTCTCAAGATTTCTTTTTACCTTTTTATGCTTCTCTTGAGTTAATCTTGCAGTCAAATTTTTTGTTAAGCTCTTGTTTTTTCAACAGAAATAAATGGAATTCACATATTTCTTTGAATGCCCATTTTCTTCCCTTGAAGAAAATGCTCAGTTTAGCAGGGTAGTTTATTCTTGGTTGCCTTTGCCTTTCCAAGTTCCTTTGCATTTCATAGTATCAGATTTCAGGCCCTTTGATTCTTTACTGTGGAAGCTGCTAAATCCTGAGTAATCTTTATTGTGGCTCCTTAGTATTTGAATTTTTTTTCTGGCTTCTTGCAATTATTTTCTCTTGGTCCAATACTTCTTAAATTTAATCATGATATTTCTTGGTGTTTTAATTTTGGGGTCTCTTTTGGGTGGTGTCCATGAATTTTTTCAATGGCTATTTTGCTTTCTGATTTTATGACATCAGGGCTGTTCTTTTTGATAATTTCCTGAAAAAATAGTATCTAGGCTCTTTTTCTTCATCATGATTTTCAGAGAGCCCAATAATCCTTAGATTGTCTCTTCTAGGCCTATTTTCCAGGTTAATTGTTTTCCCAAGTAGGTATTTTATATTTTTTTCATTTTTTTGTTTTGCTTGACTGATTCTTGATGTCTCATTGCACCATTCATTTCCATTTTTTCAGTTCTGATTTTTACTGAATTATTTTATTCATTTAATTTTTATTTATTTATTTTTTGGGGGGCATTTGTCCAATTGAGTTTTTAAATGAATTGTTTCTTCTATGAAATTTTTTTTTCCATTTCACAAATTCTGTTTTCATGGGAGTTATTTACTTTTTTCTTTTCACAAATTCTGTTTTTCAGGGAATTGTTTTCTTTTTTCATTTTGTCAAGTCTATCTTTTAATGAGTTATATGCCTTTTCCAAACCTTCTTGCAAAGTGTTCCTTTCCTTTTCCCATTTTTCTTCTAGCTCTTTTTTGAGATATTTTTTAAGTTTTTGTAGGATAGCCTTGTGTGATGGGGACTTCATCTGGAGACAATCTCCTTTTAGTCTCCTCAGGATTTGAAATCTGTTCTTGTCTTTTACCATAGAAACTTTGTATAGTTTGACTTCTCTTTGCCTTTTTACTAATTTTTTTTAAAGTTAGGATCTGGTTTTAAGGCAAGGGAGGTTTTCTGATCTTCCTATATCAAAGGCAACAAAGCAGCAGCAGCTGTGCTGGGTCAGTGCTGACTCACTCCTAGTGCTTAGTGGTCATGGCCACGTCTCTTGAGACTCCATCATTTCAGGGTTCCCTATTTACCTTGATTGTTTGTATTGGATGTTTTATAGCTCCTTTGCTAACCTACTGGTTTGCAGCCAGGGCAGAGTAGCCAGCACCAATGTAGATTCCTTCCCATAGATTCTCTTCCATACTGAGTCTGCACTGCCCCATAGAGCCTGGGCATCACCCTCAATCTGCATAGCATGGGCTGGTGTCCTGCTCCTGGGCACCTCCTCCCATGCCCATCTGAAACAGACCTTTTCTACTGATCTTTGAAATTATCTTCTGCTGGTAATTTGCTGCACTCCCAATATTCATGACTTCTACCAATCCAGAGCTAATTCAGAGGCTAGATTTTGTAATTAATGTGAAGCTAGTAGGAGAAGATCAGAAAGAAATGTGTGTCTCTCTGTCATCTTGGCTCTGCCTCCTGAGTAAATTACTTCAAGGAATATTACTTATTCATTAAGCATGCTTTGGGAACTAATAGGAATGTTTTCATAGAGTTTCATAATTCACAATTGCTAGAAGATGGCCTTAAAAATAGTAGTGAATTTACAATTATTAAACCTTTAGACCTAGACAATGAAATTATCCCAAGAAGACATAGCTACAAGAATTCTAATTTTTTTTTTCTGAATGTCTCATACTTAAAGAATGTAATTCAGTGAAGTTCATCTTGATTTCATAGTCCATTTTAATCTCTCTTATGGCATATGAATTGCATTTGACATTTTGATTATTTTGCTTTGGAATGATTTATATAGAAGGATTTTCTAAGATCCCTGCTTGCACATACAGTCCAAGATAATAGAAATACTTGATTGTTAAGCACTAAACTAATTTTTTACTAAACAAGAAATGACATAAACCTCCAGGCTTAAAAGTAAGCAACACACACACACACACACACACACACACACACACACACACACACACACACTTTATAGGCATTGAACAGATGTTTGTTGAACAAATTACACAAGAACAGTCACATTTCTTCAACATCTGTGTGCTTTTCTAAAACCAGCAGAAGTAACTTATTTTTGGGGGAAATATGAAGGACTCTGAAAACTGTTTGTATAATACTGTTTTCCTCCCTCTCCTAAAGTCTCACTTTTGTCATAAAAGAAGTATTGCTAGTGAATGACAATACTAATTTTCTTTTTGATTTAGACATTGAGTGTTCTAGTTAAAATTCCAGTGCTATCTGGAGATATAGTAAATCACTAAACAATTATCACCTTTATTTTGCAAATCAGCTTAAAGACCACCCCTGATAATAACAGTCAAGTTGACTGTAAGGTCCAAATCAGATAATTGATGTAAAATGCTATGAAAATCTTAAACATCAATTATTATTAATATTCTAATTATTATCATTAGCCTCCAATCACTAGGCCTGCATTCTCATGATGACTTGATTCCCTCCACCTTCTATTGAACTCTTGCTGATCTCAAGCTCTATAAAGAATAAGGAATACACTAATAAATGTTTCAAGATGAGTATATAAAAATATTCACAGAGGCATTTAAGTTTATTTTGCATTATTGACACTTTCTTAAGTCTAAACAATCAACAAACTAATAAATCAAGTCATAATCTGTGGTGACTGCCTATTTCTGAAATTAACTTGTTCATGTTGAAAATTTAGCTATCATTTTAGCAAGCAGATTAGAACTAGTTCCAGGTAAGCAGATGCTATCATTATCCCCATTCTAAAGATGAGAATAGGGAGGCAAACAGAGAAGTTAAGTGATTTGCACAGCATCACATAGTTTGTAAGTGTCTAAGACTGGATTTGAATTCAGAGTCTTCCTAATTCCAGACCTGGTGCTCTATCTAATGTCTCACTTAGCTGTTCATTACAATTTCTAGAAAATTACAGAATAAATTTTTATTCATTGGACAATAGTGGAGCTTACAAAATTCATAGATTTTTATAAAGATACAGATTCAATACTTCATTAATTTACCAGGTTCTACATCCCATCCATCTTCCTGCTTTGATATGCCTAGGGCTGTCTGCTTTCCAGTTTCTATTTCTTGTTCTCTTCTAGCTTCCCAATTTGTATTTCTTTATCTGGGAATAAAAATTAAAATCACCATGACTATTGACTTTAAAGAGGGTTTATCAGTCTAGTTAATTCTTAGACCAAAACATCCTATCTTAGTCACCATTCCACTATGCATTGTTTTCCCCCATTAGAATATAAGGTCACCAAAGGCAGGGGACTGTCAGTCTCTTTTGTGAATTTGTATCTCACTGCCTTGGGATGTTACTTAGCATGCAATAATCACAAAATAAATTTCCTAATTCAACAAAGAATCACTCCTATTTACAAAATTCTGATGGTAAAATAGACTGGAAAAGCATGTAAGTGTTTACTGTATCAAGGGCTATACTGAGTTTTGTAAAACAAATAGAAAAGTGATGTTGCCCTTGCCCTTCAAATGAACTAACATGCAAACCACTATGCTGATCATTGAGGATACAAAGATAAAGTAAACTGTTTTCTGTCTTCAAGATTACATTCTATCAAAAATTTACAATATATAAGTATGCCTATATTTGAGTGAAGAAGTTACCTCAATCATGAGAGAATCAAGAAACTATTGCAGTCTTCTTTTTGGTATTATGAAACCTGGTGAAACCTCTATAATCCTTCTCCAAATATTTATTTGACTGGTAAACAGGGGTTGACATATGCTCTTTGAAAAATTGCCTCTTCTCTTTATCTATATTGTGCCTCATAGTTATCAATGCACTTCCCTTATTTTTTTTTTTCCCCTTTTTGAGTAATCAAGGTCATTCATTCCTTCCCCACTCCCAATTATTCTGGTATGGTTATGCTTCCCAATTTTGCCAAATTATTTACTTGTGGATAAATTTGTTTTAGTTATATATTACATAAAAGTATCCCAATTTCATAGGGGAAATCTACTGGGTGGAGTAACAGATTATTTCTGTAATAATCATCACCTTGAATTGTTTCACCTCTTTCCTCTTTCATTCTTTTTTAGTCTTGAAAACTTGTGGTACACATTAACTTTTGCTATAACACTTACCATTTCTTTTTAAAATCAAGTTTTTAGGCTCTTTTCAAAATGTTTCCTTCATGGGCAATCCAATGTTTTGTACTTAGTTTTCAATGGGTAGTCATCAATTTTTCATCTCTTAAGAAAAAAAAAAAGTCTCAGGCCTTTTGGAAACCACATTCTCAATTCTTAGCTAGTGACTTAGAAGTTAGTGGCCTTGAAAATATTTCTGTTTACTTATGAGCCTTTTCCATTCTCTGGGCATAAATTTTGGCAGAATTTATCTTTACCTGCTAGATCTCAGGATAAAGAAAAACAAACAAACAAAAAACAAACAAACAAAAAAAAAACACCTGTTTTTGTTTTTTGTTTTTGTTTTTGTTTTGTTTTGTTTTTGTCTTTTGTTGACCTAGATGGGTATAGGAAGCCCAAGGAGCTCAGCTGAAATGGCTGCCATGGGGAGTCAGGGACCTTTCCTTGTCTCATCTCAGCTTCACTAAAATCTTGATGTACCCTCTCTTCTGCCTCCTTTCCACTGCCATTGATACCAGAACTTGGGGCATTTTCATGTCAATTGCCATTGTATCATTCTCTCTGACACTGAATCCTAAGAACTAAGTTGCCTTTCCCTCATAAACTAAACTGTTCTATTTTTCTTATATCCCTTTGAAGGGCAAGGGCAACATCACTTTTCTATTTGTTTTACAAAACTCAGTATAGCCCTTGATACAGTAAACACTTACATGCTTTTCCAGTCTATTTTACCATCAGAATTTTGTAAATAGGAGTGATTCTTTGTTGAATTAGGAAAAGCAAACTTGTTAATTAGATTAACTGATCAATAGATGCTAGTTAGATTAAGCATTTTTAAGTGCTATGTGACAGACACTCTGCTAAATGCTAGGAATACAAACATATGCAAGCAAGATAGTCCTTCCCTCTAAAGACGTTACAATCTAAAGATTTATGGGGTAGAGATAACATATAAAGGAGCATTTCCCCCCCCCCCCATGAAACAAGATAACAATTTGTAAAAAAAATAACCTTATGTTATTCTCATCTCACCATAGTTTGCTGGTATATAATTGCAAGCTCTATTTTAGTCTCTCTAGTGCTTTTGTATCATAGAATAGTAGAATCAAAGGTTTGGGTCTGGAAGGAATATTGAGAAACTATCTAACAATTCCCTCATTTGTAGTTTAGAAAAATGAGATCTTGACATATTAAGTAACTTGCCAAAAGTCATGTAGATACTAGTTGATTCTTTGAACTGAAAGTTTAGAATTGACAGTTTTTAAGAAGGGTTTTTAAATTTTATTTTGCTATTAATTTCTTTGTTAATGTTGTTTTCCCCAAGCAGGACTTTTATCATAACTATCCCTCTGCCATTGATCAGAGCAGAAAGGCCCATGAGCAAATAAAACTCTGTACTAAAGTCTGAAGTGTTACCTTATGCCATGCTGATACAAGTTCAAATAAGGGAAGTGCATTGATAACTATGAGGCACAATATAGATAAAGAGAAGAGGCAATTTTTCAAAGAGCATATGTCAACCCCTGTTTACCAGTCAAATAAATATTTGGAGAAGGATTATAGAGGTTTCACCAGGTTTCATAATACCAAAAAGAAGACTGCAATAGTTTCTTGATTCTCTCATGATTGAGGTAACTTCTTCACTCAAATATAGGCATACTTATATATTGTAAATTTTTGATAGAATGTAATCTTGAAGACAGAAAACAGTTTACTTTATCTTTGTATCCTCAATGATCAGCATAGTGGTTTGCATGTTAGTTCATTATTTCAATGCTGTCCAACATTTCCATACCCATATATCCATATGCCCTTCTATCTTCCACTATTTGTTGAAGCCTGTGCAAACTCTAATTTGACATTTCCATTACATTATTTTTCCATCTTCTCTGCTGTCCCCTTCTCCTTTTGCATTCAATCTTTGCTAATATCACTGTCTTTTTCAATGTGTCCCATTTTCTTATTATATGACCAAAGTATTTAAGTTATCACCTTAGTATTTGTTCTTCCAATAAGTTGCCATGAACTAATTTCTTCAAGTATTGACAGACTCAATCTCCTTGCTGTCCAAGAAATATTTTAAAATCCTCTTTCATACCACAATTCAAAAGCATAGATTCTGCAGTACTCAGGTTTCCTTATACTTCGTTTCTCACAGCTGCACATTACTACTAGAAAAAATCATAGCTTTTATTATACAAACTTTTGTTTCTATAATGGCAAGATGATGTTGCTTCTTTTTAATATGTTGTCTAGATTTGCCATAGCTTTCCTTTCAAGGAGATAGTGACTTTTAATTTCATGGCCTTAATCAATGTCTTCTGTGATCTTTGAACCCAAGCAGATAAACTCTGAAAGTGTTTCCATTTCTTCTCCCTCCATTTGCCAGGAAGTAATGGGAGCAGTTGCCACAAATTTACTTTTTTGATGTTAAGCTTCAAACCAGTTTTTCTCAAGAGGCTTCTTAATTTTCTTTTACTTTCTTTCATCAAAGTTGTATCATCTGCATATATGAGAGAGTTGATATTTTTCCTGGCAACCTTAATTCCAACTTTTGATTCACTCAGTCTGCTTCTTTTCTTGAGTTGCTCTGCATATAAATTAAATAGAATAAGTCTCTTCAGTTCTGTTTAGTTCTAATTGTTGTTTCTTGGCTTGCAAACAAGTTTCTTGGGAGACAAGTAAGATGATATGATATTCCTATTCTTTTTTTTATTATTAATTTTTTAATTAAAACATTTTTGACAGTACATATACATAGGTAATTTTTTACAACATTATCCCTTGTACTCCCTTCTGTTCCGAATTTTTCCCCTCCTTCCCTCCACCCCCTCCGCTAGATGGCAGGCATTCCCATACATATTAACTATCTTATAGTATATCCTAGGTACAATATATATATGTGCAGAACCGAATTTTGTTGCTATTGTTGTTGTTGCAATGGAAGAATTGGATTTGGAAGGTAAAAATAACCTGGGGAGAAAAACAAAAAAAATGCTAACAGTTTACACTCATTTCCCAGTGTTCCTTCTCTGGATGTAGCTGATTCTGTCCATCATTGATCAATTGGAATTGGATTAGTTCTTCTCTATGTTGAAGATATCCACTTCCATCAGAATGCATACTCATATAGTATTGTTGTTGAAGTGTATATTGATCTCCTAGTTCTGCTCATTTCACTCAGCATCAGTTGATGTAACTCTCTCCAAGCTTCTCTGTATTCCTCCTGCTGGTCATTTCTTACAGAACAAAAATATTCCATAACATTCATATATCATAATTTACCCAACCATTCTTCAATTGATGGGCATCCATTCATTTTCCAGTTTCTAACTACTACAAAAAGGGCTGCCACAAACATTTTGGCACATACAGGTCCCTTTCCCTTCTTTAGTATTTCCTTGGGATATAAACCCAATAGTAGCACTGCTGGATCAAAGGTATACACAGTTTGATAACTTTTTGGGCATAATTCCAGATTGCTCTCCAGAATGGTTGGAATCTTTCACAACTCCACCAACAATGCATCAGTGTCCCACATCCCCTCCAACATTCATCATTATTTTTTCCTGTCATCTTAGCCAATCTGACAGGTGTGTAGTGGTATCTCAGAGTTGTCTTAATTTGCATTTCTCTGATCAATAGTGATTTGGAACTCTCTTTCATATGAGTGGAAATAATTTCAATTTCATCATCTGAGAATTGTCTGTTCATATCCTTTGACCATTTATCAATTGGAGAATGGCTTGATTCCTTATAAATTAGAGTCAATTCTCTGTATATTTTGGAGATGAGGCCTTTATCAGAACCTTTAACTGTAAAAATGTTTTCCCAATTTGTTACTTCCCTTCTAATCTTGTTTGCATTAGTTTTTTTTGTACAAAAGCTTTTTAATTTGATGTAATCAAAATTTTCTATTATGTGATCAATAATGATCTTTAGTTCTCCTTTGGTCACAAATTTCTTCCACCTCTACAAGTCTGATAGGTAAACTATCCTATATTCTTCTAATTTATTTATGATCTTGTTCTTTATGCCTAAATCATGGAACCATTTTGATCTTAT
Source organism: Sminthopsis crassicaudata (assembly GCF_048593235.1). NCBI lineage: Eukaryota > Metazoa > Chordata > Mammalia > Dasyuromorphia > Dasyuridae > Sminthopsis > Sminthopsis crassicaudata. The sequence goes on along the minus strand of NC_133617.1, from coordinate 256,680,848 downwards.
CTTAGTATGTGGTGTTAAGTGTGGGTCCATGCCTACTTTCTGCCATACTAATTTCCAGTTTTCCCAGCAGTTTTTGTCCAATAATGAATTCTTATCCCAAAAGTTGGGATCTTTGGGTTTTTCAAACATTAGATTGCTATTTTTATTCACTGTCTTGTCCTGTGGACCTAACCTATCCCACTGATCAACTATTCTATTTCTTAGCCAATACCAAATGGTTTTGGTGACTGCTGCTTTATAATATAGTTCTAGATCAGGTACAACTAGACCACCTCCATTTGATTTTTTTTTTTTCATTACTTCCCTTGAAATTCTCGACCTTTTGTTCTTCCATATTAATTTTCTTATTTTTTCTAGGTCATTAAAATAGTTTTTTGGGAGTCTTATTGGTATAGCATAATTTGGTATAGTATAATAAATAGATTAGTTTAAGGAGTATTGTCATCTTGATTATATTTGAGCAGCCTATTCAAAAGTACTTAATGTCTTTCCAATTATTAAAATCTGATTTTATTTTTGTGGCAAGTGTTTTGTAATTTTGCTTATATAATTTCTGACTTTCCTTTGGTAGGTATATTCCCAAATATTTTATACTATTAACAGTTAGTTTGAATGGAATTTCTCTTTGTATCTCTTGCTGTTGGATTGTGTTGTTAATGTATAAAAATGCTGAGGATTTATGTGGATTTATTTTGTATCCTGCAACTTTGCTAAAGTTCTGAATTATTTCTAATAGCTTTTTAGCAGAGTCTTTGGGGTTCTTTAAGTATACCATCATATTATCTGCAAAGAATGATAGCTTGATTTCCTCATTACCTACTCTAATTCCTTGAATCTCTTTCTTGGCTCTTATTGCCAAGGCTAGCATTTCTAGTACAATATTGAATAGTAATGGTGATAGTGGGCAACCTTGTTTCACTGCTGATCTTACTGGGAAAGGTTCCAGTTTATCACCATTAAATATAATGTTTACTGATGGTTTTAAATATATACTCATTATTTTAAGGAATAGTCCATTTATTTCTATACTCTCAAATGTTTTCAGTAGGAATGGATGTTGGATTTTATCAAATGCTTTTTTCTGCATCTATTGAGATGATCAAATGGTTTTTGTTAATTTGGTTATTGATATAGTCGATTATGCTAATAGTTTTCCTAATATTGAATCAGCCCTTCTTTCCTGTTATAAATCCCACTTGGTCATAGTGTACTATCCTCGGGATGATTTTCTGTAGTCTTTTTGCTAATATATCATTTAAGATTTTAGCATCAATATTCATTAGGGAGATTGGTCTATAATTTTCTTTCTCTGTTTCCAGCCTACCTGGTTTAGGTATCAGTACCATGTCTGTGTCATAAAAGGAATTTGGTAGGACTCCTTCAATTCCTATTTTTTCAAATAGTTTATATAGCATTGGGAGTTAGTTGTTCTTTAAATGTTTGGTGGAATTCACATGTAAATCCATCTGGTCCTGAGAATTTTTTCTTAGGGAGTTAATTAATAGCCTATTCTATTTCTTTTTCTGTAATGGGACTATTTAGACTATTTACTTCTTCCTCTGTTAATCTGGGCAAGCTATATTTTTGAAGGTATTCTTCCACTTCATTTAAGTTATTGGATTTATTGGCATAAAGTTAGGCAAAGTAGCTCCTAACTATTGTTCTAATTTTCTCTTCATTAGTGGTGAGTTCTCCCTTTTCATTTTTAAGACTAACAATTTGCTTTTCCTCTTTCCTTTTTTAAATCAAATTTACTAAGAGTTTATCTATTTTGTTTTTTTTTTCATAGAACCAACTCTTAGTTTTACTATATTAATTCAATAGTTTTTTTAATTTCAATTTTATTAATCTCACCTTTTATTTTTAGAATTTCAAGTTTCGTGTTTGTCTGGGTGGTTTTAATTTGTTCCTTTTCTAGTATTTTTAGTTGTAAGTTCAATTCATTGACCTTCTCTTTCTCTATTTTATGCAAGTAGGCCTCTAGAGATATGAAATTTTCCCTTCTTACTGCTTTGGCTGTATCCCACACATTTTGGTATGATGTCTCATTATTGTCATTTTCTTGGGTGAAGTTATTAATTATGTGTATGATTTGCTGTTTCACCCAATCATTCTTTAGTTTAAGACTATTTAGTTTCCAATTATTTTTTGGTCTATTTTCCCCTGGCTTTTTATTGAATGTAATTTTCATTGCATTGTGGTCTGAAAAGGATGCATTTACTATTTCTGCCTTACTGCATTTGATTTTGAGGTTTTTATATCCTAGTATATGATAAATTTTTGTATAGGTTCCATGAACTGATGAGAAGAAAGTGTACTCCTTTTTGTCTCCACTTAGTTTTCACCAAAGATCCATCTTATCAAACTTTTCTAGTATTCTATTTACCTCTTTGACTTCTTATTTATTTTGTGGTTTGATTTATCTAATTCTGAGAGTGCAAGATAGAGATCTTCCACTATTATAGTTTTGCTGTCTATTTCTTCTTGCAGCTCTCTTAATTTCTCTTTTAAGAATTTAGATGCTGCACCACTTGTTGCCTATATGCTTAATATTGATACTGCTTCATTATCTATGCTACCCTTTAGCAAGATATAATTCCCTTCCTTATCTCTTTTAATTAGATCAATTTTTGTTTTTGCTTGATCTAAGATGAGGATGGCTACCCCTGCTTTTTTGGCTTCACCTGAAGCATAGTAGATTCTGCTCCGCCCTTTTACTTTTATTCTGAATGTATCACCCTGTTTCAGGTGTGTTTCCTGTAAACAACATATAGTAGGATTCTGGCTTTTAATCCAGTCTGTTAACTGCTTCCTCTTTATGAGGGAGTTTATCCCATTCACATTTATGTTAGAAGGACTAATTCTATTTTTCTTGCCATCCTGTTAACCCCTGATTATGCTTTTCTCCTTTCCTTCCCTCTTACTCCCCTCCTTAGTATTAAACTTGTGAGCACCACTTGCTTTTCACAACCCTCTCTTTTTAGTATCCCTACCTCACCATAAAGTTCCTCCCCCTATTTTCCCCTATTCCTCACAATTTCTATATTCCCTTCCCCTTAGCTTACTCCTTCCCTGCCACTTTTCAATGAAGTGGAAGAAGTTTCACCATAAATGGAATATGTCTATTGATACACACTATGTTCATCTCCCTCCTTTCTTTCTCTCAGATATGATTGGTTACCTTTGCCTCTTCATGAGATGTAGTACCACCACTTTACCCTTTTTTATGATATAATTTCCTTTCCACTTCTGGTTTCTAGGACAAATCATACATGTGTTCTTTACATATCTTTATGGCAGAAATATAGTTCTCAAGATTTCTTTTTATCTTTTTAGAAATCTTTTGAGTTCTGTATTTGAAGATTGAACCTTTTGTGTAGATCTGTTTTTTTCCATCAAAATAGATGGAGTTCATTTATTTTGTTAAATGTCCATCTTTTCCCCTGGAAAACAATGCTTGTTTTTGCTTGGTAAGTTATTCTTGGCTGCACACCAAGTTCCTTAGCCTTTTGGAATATTGTATTCCAGGCCCTTCGTTCTTTTAATGGGGAAGCTGCTAGATCTGGGGTTATCCTTATTGTGGCTCCTCCATATCTGAATTGCTTTTTTCTAGTAGCTTCCAATATTTTTTCCTTCATTTGATGGTTCTTGAACTTGGCCACTATACTTCTTGGCGTTTTGATTTTAGGGTCCCTTTCAGTAGATGATAGATGAATTTTTTCAATGTCTATTTATACCCTCTGTTTCTAAAACATCTGGGCAATTCTCTTTTATAATTTCCTGGAAAATAGTGTCCAGACTGTTTTTTTCCTCACATTTTTCAGGGAGTCTAATTATTCTCAAATTGTCTCTCCTGCATCTGTTTTCCAGGTCTGTTGTCTTTCTAATAAGGTACTTGACATTCTTTTCAATTGCATGAGGTGAACACTTAATAAATCTCATTGAAATGGATTATAAATGTGTGATTTTGCTCCATGAGGGAAAGTGAATTGGGATGGATTGCTACACCATTTCAGGTTTTCCCTAAAGAAAGCTTCTTAGGCAATGATCATTTCAAGAGACCAGCATTAAATAATATAAATTTTAAAGTCAAAAAGGCCAATTGAAATTGAGGATTCAAACGATTAGAGCTGTTCATATTTTGGATATTATCATCAGATGCCCCATGTCCATTAGACTAGGAAGTTTAAAAAAAAAGCTGTTAAAAGCATTGTAGGCCATTAAAAAATCCATCATTGCTTAGATTTGTTTAACCTTATTGAAAGTCAAATTTTAGTAAGAAAATGTTATTTAAATTAGTGATTTGGGAATAAAATATAGAGAGTATTGAGAATTCTAAAATTAAACATTGGTAAAGCCTAGATTAGAAATTTCTGCTAGACAATTCTGGGAAGATGGTAGAGTAGGTAGAAAACTTTTGGCTCTCTACATTTCTTCCACAAAAAAAAAGAAAAGAAAGAAAAAAAATCATTGCCTCTTAGTGAATGTCAGAAATAAAAGTCAAACTAAAACAATTGTTAGCTTCAGACAACCTAAGAAGATCCTAGAAGACCCTGAACTCCTGGGAAGAAGTGCAAATATCACCAGGCTAACTGTGCAAAACAACAACTGGGATCAGCTGGAGTTGAGAGGTAGCCTCAGTTTTAAAAAAAATTAATTTCATTGACAATTCGGAGATGATCTAGAGAAGATTGATGGATCTTCCACTGCCACCAAAGCACAGCTGTGCTGACAAAACTGGAGTCCTAGCCTGGGCTGCCATAGAGTTATGGGGGAGAAAAGAATCTATTACATGTCTTTTAAGTACAGTATTAGAGGTTTAGAGACCCTACTGGCTGTGGGCACTTTCAGGAGAGCAGAAGAATTGGTTTCAGTACCAGAGAAGAGAGAATAGCTGTAATTTGCTGCCACAGGTAAAATCATATTTGGGATAGCTTGACCCATGTCTCAGGAGTATAAAGGGGAGCCCAAAATTGAGCCCCAGGAAGACCTGAGGGGGGAGAAAAACACACAAAAAACAGTAAGAAGGTCTGAAGCTTGGAGAACTATTTATCATACCTCTGACAGTACTTGTTCATGCTAATGGCTGATAAAAATAAAAGAAAGCAAACAAACAAACAAAAAAAAAAAAAAAAGAAAGAAAAATGAGCAAAGGAGAAAGAACCTAACCATAGATTGCTCTTTTAGGGATAGAGAAGATTCTAGGGTTAAGGTTAATATTCAGAGCAAGATAATGAAGCTAAAAAAGCCACTTCCTTTTCAATGAGAAAAAATCAGAAATTTCCAAGCACAAAAGATATCTTATCACAACTTTAAAAAGGACTTTAAAAATAAAAGAACTTGAGAAAACCTTGAAAACTCAAGAATTCAAGAAAATCAATAATATTATGAAAAGAGAGTCAACCAATTTGAAATAGAGAATCAAAAACATAACATAAGGGAAAATATAACTAGTATTAGGCAAAGGCAAGCTAGTGACATTCTAAGACACAAAAATTAATATAACAAAATGAAAAGAATAAAAAAAATAGAAGACTGAAGAATCTAATCAGGGAAAAAACATGAACAAGAAAATAAATCAAGGAGAAAGAATATATGGGCAGACTGACTGAAACTTATGATTATATAAGATAAAGTTGATAGATTACAAGAAAATATCAAGGAAAATTGCTCTAAAGTTCTAAAAAAATAAAATAGAAAACAATTCACCAATCACCATCTGAAAGAGATTTCAGGAGGGGTTGGCTGGTTGTTGTTCTTAGTTCTTGGGAGACCCAAAATGATACCACTGTTAGAGTTGAATTACAATGTAACTGACTATGGCTGATCAGACCAATAAAAGTTCACAAGTCAGATACAAATAGTCTCTATGAACATTTAGGGTAGCTTCTTTAACTTTGCATATCTCATATTGCTTCTCACCTAGTTCACTTCTGCTGTGCTTATAGAGCACGGCAATTTTTTGTGTGATGAGGGTATGCCAGTCCTGTACCAGTGTCTGACATGTCATACAATCAATTCTAAAATTTTGAAGAGAGATCTCGAAAATTTCCTTGTATCATTTTTTCTGACTACCTTGTGAGCGTTTGCCCTTTATGATTTCTCCATAATTTTTTTTTTTGGTCAAGAATATATTTAGCATTCAAATAATTTGGCCAGCCCAGTGAAGATGTACTCTCTGCAGTAGAGTTTGAATTCTTGGCAATTTAGTTTGAGAAAGAATCTCAGTATCTGCTTTCTTATCCTGCCAGGCAATCTCCAAAATCTTCCTAAGACAATTCAAATAGAAGCAATTCAGTTTCCTGGCATGGCATTGGTAGATTCTCCAGGTTTCACAGGAAAAAAAACAATGAGGTTGCCAAAATTGCTCTATAGACTTTCAGTTTGGCAGTCAGCCTAATACTACTTCTCTTCCACATTTTCCTTTGGAGTCTCTCAAACATTAAACTAGCTCTGGCAATGGTTATGTCAACTTCATTATCAATGTGAACATCTCTGGAAATATACTGCCAAAGGAAGTGAACTCATTCACAGTATTCAAAATGTGATCATTTACTGTAACTGATGGTTCCACATATGGATGGTGTGGTGGATGATGGCCAATAGAATATGTGTTTTCTTGATGTTAATTGTTAGGCCAAAATTAGCACAAGAAGCAGAATATCAATCCATATTTTGTTGCATCTCATCTTCAGTAGCTGCACTGAGTGCACAATTATCTGCAAATAAAAATTTTATGCACCAACAATCCCTCTTCTCTAGTTTTGGCTTCTATCATTTTCAAATTGAAGAATTTACCATCTCATTGATGATGTTTGACAACATGATTGAAAACCTTATGTTAAAAAAGCAGGGAAGTAAGCACAGCTTTGTTTTACTGCTTTGGTGTTTGAGAAAGCTTGATAGCATTGTCTGTTGTCCAGAACACAAGCAAGCATGCCATCATCAAATTACTATACTATACTGAAGAACTTCTCTGGACATCCAAGTTTTGACATACTTTTTCATAAGCTCTCATGAGTGACAATATCAAAGGCCTTGGTCATGTCTATAAATGTTTTATTCAGACCTCTGTTCTGCTCCTGATATATTTCCTGAAATAGTTAGGCCTTTTTCTTGGCCCCTTTTCCTTGGCTCCTTCTAAAGCTATGCCATTCCAGAAAATTTAGCTCTGACTTCAGTAAGCTTGCTTTCATTTACCAACCTTGTTTCACTCAGGGTTGCAATTTAGATGCATGCAATACCTTTTGCGTTCTCTCACAATAAGAGCTATCCATCTCTTAAATTCTACCGGATTTTGTATTCTCTATAAGTGTGTGCACATTCCATGTACTGATGATGAGTGAAATTAATTTTGTAGAAGTTTTTGGATATTTTTTTTTTAGCGTTTTAACTGGAAGGTGGAATTGGTATGGAATATGGTAATCAGGTCAGGGTTGGGTAAGCAAACACTTTTTGGGCACCCTTTCTTACCCTTTCCTCACACCTGGGGATGAGCAATGGGATCCTTAAAAGGATGCTAAGACTTCCAGGTGGCTGCCAAATCTCACTGCTGCTTCCAGTGAAAAGGTAATCCTATTTTCTGTGCCACTTGTTAAGCAGTTGTAACTACAGCTCCCACTGTATTTGTATCTGCTGTTTTATCACTAGCCCATCACCACAGGGCTTTGAAATATGTAGAAATGGTAAAATGGTTTGGGTGATGTTTTTTGATTCATGCATTTAAGTGAGGCAGAGGTATACACACAGAATTGTTAGCTTCACTATCTTTTCCAAAGTCAATACTGTCTCTTGGTAGGAAAGAGTCAAGGAAACTAATGATGACAAAAGATTCATTAGATGAACTTGGTGTCTTTGATGTCTAATAAAGCTCTAAGTAATCTACAATATTTGCTTCTCCTGTTTTCATGGCTGTTAGAACAAATTGTTTTCATTTATTTTACCAGGAAAAGTTTTCACATGCTTGGGGTAGACAGACCCTTCCAACCCACCTTAGGGTTTGAGACCCTTTGATTATACTCAACCTGGATTAGCCAGTCTGCTGACATGATTTATCAGGTTATTGCCATTGTACATGATATCAGCTATTGGAGCCACAGGTGAGAGTTAAGGAGGACCAACTGGACATCAAAGGGATAAAGCAGCCCTGTAAAGGCCTTGGCAACCTTCACTTCAGAGGTTTAGTCCTCTGTGAACTTTCCTACTAGTCTTTCCTAAACATAGCTACATTCTATTCCAGAAGGAAATCATATTGGAATATCATAGTCAAGTTTCAAAACTGCCAGATTAAGGAGAAAATATTGAAAGCCACAAGAAAAAAAACCAATTTAAATATCATAGGGTTACATAGGACTTAGCAGATGCTAAATTAAAGGACTGTAAGTTTTGGAACACTTTGTTTTGTGGAGCAAAAGACAAATAAATAAATGAATAAAAGATAAATAAATAAATCAAGGATAATTTATCTTGCAAAATTAAGTATAATCTGAATGGGGAAAATGGAAATCTAATAGATTGAAAGACTTTCAGGTATTTGTGACAAAAACAACAAAACTTAAGAGGAAATTTGAATAATGTCCAGGACAAATAGAAATATTAAGGACCAATGATGAGAAACTTAAAAAGGTCAAATCTTTTATTTCTTATATGTGAAAATAATATCAGTTTCTGAGTCAAATTTCTAAGAATGCAAGTCATTCCCCAATTGATAAATGGTGAAATGATTTGAAAAGGCAGTTTTCAGATGAGGAAAGTAAAGCCACCTAAGATATATAAAAATGCTCTAAATCACTATTAATCAGAGAAATGGAAATTAAAACAACTCTGAGATACTATCTCACATCTATCGGATTGGCTAAGATGACAGGAAAACTAATGATAAATATATGAACACTGGGACACTAACATATTGTTGGTAGAGCTGTGAAATAATCAAACTATTCTGAGAGTAATTTGGAACTATGCCCAAACGGACTATAAAATTGTGCATACCTTTTGACCCAGCAGTGCCACTACTGTATTTGTATCCCAAAGAAATCATAAAAGAGTGAAAAGGACTGACATGTGCAAAAATTTTTGGAATGGCAAAGAAATGGAAAATGAGTAGCTGCCCATCAATTGTGTAATGGCCGAAAAAGTTATGATATATAAAAGTAATGGAATACTATTGTTCTGTCAATGGAGAACAGGCTAATTTTATAAAGGCCTGGAAAACTTTATATAAACTATTGCTTAGAAAACCAAGCAGAACTAAGAAAACATTGTACACAGCAAAAGCAAGATTATGCAATGATCTGACTTGTTCTTCTCAAGAGTTCAGTGATCCAAGACAATTACAGTAAACTTTGGTTGGAAAACATATGCATCCAGAGATAGAATTATGGAGTCATGCTATGTTTACTTTTTGTCTGCTTTTTCTCTCTCATGGCCTTTCCCTTCTGTTTTTTCTCTCCCAATGTGATTCTTTAGGAAATATATAAAAAATGAATGTACATGCATCACAAGAGGTGTATTGTTCTCTCTAAAATGCAATATTCTCTTGTTGAGGTTTCCTTGGGGTCTTTGGAGGCAGCTTTCACTTCAGTTCAATAATCACCCGAAATGCAGCTAGTTGTTAAAGTCCAAATCCTTTATTATCTCTTTCCAATCTTATGTCCTTCATTTGGGGCTTGGCTAGCTTTCTTAAAGGAATTCCAGAGTTATTGTCTCCTTCAAAGTCTTATCTCCTTCACTTGGAGCTTGGCTAGTTTTTCCGGAGGCCTTCCGGATCTTAGTTTCAATGGAAAAGCAAAGGAGGAGAGCCTGCCACCACTTCTCTGGTCTTCCCTTGTTCTCCTTCTGGTTGAATTTGTCCAAGCTTACATCCTCTCTCATCATAGGTGTGAATCTTGTGAAACTATAATAAGTACTAAGTACGTGTACTGAACTAGAGAACTGTTAAGCATCATGCTGAACAACCATTGTCTCTATCAATTGTACTGACTTAGCACCTTGTTTCAAGTTCTGGCCCATAACAAAGAGGCATTTTACATGTAACTGGGGAAAATAAAAATTAAAAAAAGTAAATAATATATGTTCTTTTGTCACTGTCATTTCTATTTGGATAGTTTGAAAAAAGCCTTGAGCTCAGCTCTGTATGAAGGGGAGATTGTAAAAAAAAAAAAAAAAAAAACATGTTGGGAGAGATAAAAAGGAGCAATTATCTCAAACCATGAAGAAAAAAGGAAAATTGATACAGAAGAAGTTGGTAGAGGGTGTGGGTGGTGTTCACTTTACCATTATTGGGAATGAAAAATGAAAGATATACACACACATTGCATAAAGGTCAAAAGGAAACTTTATTATAAAATTGAGTCAATCACAATGATAAAATTTAAAACTAAAATAAACATTAATAAAATAGAGAAACTATAGTATGTCAACAATATTATTCAATATTCTTTTAGATTGTTTGAAATAACTAAACAGAATAATATACCTGGCATTAGAAGTGCCAAACTTAATTTAGGAATGATATAAACATAAAACACTTTTTATAAAAATAAAATCAGATCTTAATAAATGAAATAATATTTCTTGTACATGGGTAGATAAAGCCAAAAATAGTAAATTTTACTTAACTAATCTTTTTAATGGAATCACCAATTAAATTATTAAAAACTATCTTATTGAGTTGGAAAAAATAAACAACAAAGCTCATTACAAAATACAAAAGATCCTTAACTTTAAAGAAACCAAGGGGAAATGGATGTAAAGGAAGCAGATTCAATAATATCAGATCTTAAACTATATTACAAGGTAAAAACATTGTTAATTATAAAATTGATAATTTTGGTTATTTTAAATTTAAAATTTCTAGTATAAATAAAACTTTAGCAGCCAAGAATAAAAGGAATTCAGAAAATTTGGGGGAAAAAAACTTTTATGAACACTCTAAGATAGAAAGTAATTGGGTTTCAATATTGTTGTGGTATAGGAAATAATAAGTTGATTGATCTCGAAAAACATGGAAAAAACTTAGACATACTAAAGATACTATTACTTTTCAGATAAACAGATGATAAGTAGAAATAAGCATAGCACTATCTTGCATAATGAGTGTATATGTGTATATATTTCCATCATCTATCATCTCTCTCCCTCCCTCTCTCCATCCTCCTCCCCTTTTTCTCTATCTGTCTCTGTTTCTCTGTGTTTTTCTGTCTCTTTCTGTTTCTTTGTTGTATCTCTTTCAGGATTAAGTCTGATGTTAGTATCTTTTAGAACATAGTTCAAATAAAGAAGTAGTAGATTTAGAAAATGGTTTAAAAATTGTGGCCCTACCACTCATGAACTGTGTAATTTTGGGCAAAAATTTGGGCAAAAAATGCAGTAATTTATCTTCTCTGAACCTCAATTTCTTCAAGCCTAATATCATGATAATAATGACTACCCTGTATCAGTTGGTAATTATGGTTGGTTGTTTTCCTTTATTTTTAAAGAGGATCAAGAAGACATTATTTTGGAATCAAGGTACAATGTGTTCGATCATCGTTGATCAGACCAATATGAGTTTGAAAGATTTTACCTCAGGTTGAGCACTAATTGTCCATATGAACATTATGACATTTGTGCATCTCATGTTTCTTTTGAGCTACTGCAATTCTGTTTTGCTCAGCCTTCTTTGTTGATGGTATGTTATTCTAGGTGCTCTTTTGCCAGTCTCCCTTGTCTCACTATTAATTCTGAAGTTTTTCAGTGTCCTTGAATTGCTTCTTCTGACTCTCATTTGAGTTCCTGACTTGTGTATGTTCTCTGTAAAACAGTTTTTTAGGAAAGTGTACATTTGTTATCTGAACAATGTGGCCAACCCAATGGAGTTGTGCTTTCTGTGTAGAGTTTGAATGCTTGGCAATTTAGCTCCAGAAGAGACTTCAATTCATAAGCATTCTTGTTTTTAAATGAATGTACTTTTAATTAGCTCTACATATCTTATATGTACTTGTTATACATTGTCTCATAGATTAAAATGTGATACCCATGGGGGAAGATTTCCCCTCCTTTTATTTGTATCCTTAGTACTTATTGTAGTGCCTGGTATTTCAGAAATGCCTAATAAGAATTTTTGACTAGGCATTCATAGACTAAAATTAAAAATTAAGTTTTTAATATTACAAAATTGGATCTTGAGTCTATGATTATGGTACCCAAGTAGTTACAGATACCAATTACAGATACCAACAAGATTCATGCTAAGACTGAATAACCACCTGGATGTACACATTTTAATGTGTGGATTGTTAATTGATGACAGAGATAAATATACATACAACTTGCCTTTGATCATATTTATCACTTAAGCCATTTTTGTCACCACTTAAAATACTTATACTGTTAAAATTTTGCTATCTGAAATTTCCTCACTGATTTGCTAAAGCTAAGAGGGTGAGTTGAGGCAAGTTTGAGAACTATATAGAGTTCATAAAAGACAGTAAAATGAAACTAGTCTGGAAATCTGATTTGGAGTCAAATTGTAATAGGCTTTAAATGGTCAGCTGGAGTTTGTATAATGTCCTAGGAGCTACTGAACACTTTTGAACAAATGCATGATATGATAAGATCTGTGCTTTAGAAGCATTTATCTTAGAAGGCATGGAAAAGATGGAATAAAAAGTGAAAAATTTCAGAGTAAGAGTAATAATTATAATTGATATGTATATGTGCCTTGTATGCACAAGACAGCCCAACTTTTTTTATAAGTATTATCTTTTAATCTTTACAACAACTTTATGAGGCATGTGTTATTATTATAGTCATCTTACAGATGAAGAGAATGTGGTAAATAGACATTAAATGAACTGCTTAGGGTCACAGCTAATTAGTATCTGAGGTCAAATTTGAACTCTAGTATTCTTTACTCAAACACTGGTTCTCTGTTCATTGCATCACATAGAAAAAAGCAGGTAAGTTTCAGGCTCTATTGACTTACTTGTTGAGAACAAGGAATTAAATTTGCTAATGAAATAGGGATAATATATCTTTATGTTCTATATACTTTCCATTTATTCAATAGTTATTAATGACTATTAGCCTATTCAAGTAGGTCAGATTGGAGTGGCTTCAAGTTTATGCTGTATCTTTTCATTTTTTGTCTTTCTTAGAGTTTGATATTTAGATATTTGCTCTATGAAGTTATCATTTTCATCATCTTGCTAATGCTATTCAATAATGCTATTTTCGATGTTTCCTGACTTTCTTCTCAAGGTGTGTGTGTGTGTGTGTGGGGGTGTGGTATAGTCTACTAACCTCTGAACAAGAATATTTTTTGCATGTAAATTTATTTTCCAATGTTTTTCAACATCTTCTATACACACCTTTGCATTGAAATGATTTAGAATTAATGTTTCGGTTACTTTAATTTAGATGACCATATTAAGTTCTTCATAAAATTTATCTGCCTCTTCATCTTCTGCAAAAAAGTACATAAATTGCAATTGCTTTCATAGTGGTCTTTTTCATATACTTATCATGAACATTGCAATATGAAATGACCTGTGAAATGATATTTCTTGCTGGATTTGGATGCACAATAAAACCAATTCCTTATTTGCCTTTCCAAAAAGAAGCTGTGATCCATCTCGCCATTCATCCGTAACTTTCTTATATTACCTGGAGTTATTTACAGTTAAAATATGAAGATTGATATAATTCAGTTCCTTTTGTGGTATTGTCACTCAGTAGATGTTGATCATGTATTTTGAATGCCAACTTTTAAGTTAAAATTTAAAAAAAATCTGAAAACTATGTGATTCTTAACAAACCAGAGGAACATTATGAAGAACTAGAAATAATTAGCTTGAAAAGAAACATTTTGACATCTTTAAATGTTGTAAAATAATTTCTTTAAAGGAGAGTTGCCTCCTCTATCCAATGCAGTATTCTCATATAAAATTTATGAATTTCACTTTTTTGAAGAATTAAATTTTCTTAGAAAGCAATTCAGAAATGAGTGAAATGAATACATATACATACACACACATATATACATATACATATATACATACACTAAAGTTTATACTAAATTATCCATAGATAACTGATAGAAAAAATTCTTGTCTATGCCTATGGCATAAAATTGGTGCTAGGCTCTTTGGAAGTTTTTGAGTCACTCAGGAATGAACTCTTTAGACTAAATTATCCATAACACACACAAAAAAATGAAAAATGACCTTTAATTTATGCTTCCACTTATGAGGAAACAGAGGCAGAATCAGAAAAAGGGACAGATTTTCCTATAATTTTAATATTTTAGACTCTTTTAAACCATTAATTTAGCTATTAGCATGCTGTAATATTTAATTACTGAATGACATCACTGAAAGAACTCTTTCAAGCCAATATTATTATCATTATTAATGAAGACAAGATAGAATTAAGTTATTATTATTATATCTTATGATTATTATCTTATTATAATAATAACATATTATACAACATATAATAATATATTATATATTATATTATCTAATGTATATAATATAATAATCATATAATAATATAGTATATTATGTAATATAATAGTTATATAATAATATATTATATAAAATATATAATGATATAATACATAATATACTATATTATTATATATTATAATTAATATTATCTTATTATATAATAAGACATTGTTATTATATTATAAGATATTATTATAGATAAGAATTAAGTATAATATAAATATAGATCAAAGATATTCCTTGAAGAAGAAAATAGTGATGTTGTAATTATCTTTACTGTATGTCTAAAGGTAACAAGAAACACAATTTTGTGGGATACTTGGTTTGTAACATTTGAGATAAAAATTAATAAAATGATTATCATGAGCATGACAATATCTTTTATATATCTTATAGATATTCATATCAATTTTTATATGTATGAAAAGTAAGGAAATACTTTGAAAAACTATATTAGATTCTCCAAGCCAAGGTAATATAGAATAATAAATTTTCAGAGTGAGAAGGGATTTCAACCAATTTCTTAACAGGTATTCCCTATACAATTAGATAACAAGTGCTTACTGAGTTTTTACTTCAAGAATTGTTGTTAAAGTATAAATATACTACCTCCAAAGGCAGTCTATTTCATTTTGGGGAATAGCTCTATTGTTGATTTTTTTCTTTAGTTATATATAGATTTGCTTTTCTCCAAAATTCATCCACTATTTCTCAAACTGTCCCATGGGGTCAAATACAATGTCTAATACTTTTGAAAAATATATTCATGTTTAAAAATTCAATTTTATTTTATTTCCAGTCCTAGATCCTTTCTCTCCCTCTAACTTTCACCTATTCATGATGAAGACAAGAAATACTAAGTCTATTAAAATACGAAATAATGCAAAACAAATTTCCACAACAGCTATGTTCTGGAGGAAAAGGAAAAGGAAAAAGAAATAGAGAATAAAAGCTTTGTTGACCATTCTGAGGTCTTGAGTTTTCTATCTGGAAGGAAATAACATATTTGAAAACTGTTTTGGAACTGATCATTTTGTTGATCATTTACTAAGTTTTCATACTTTATTATCTTTTTGTGTAACGTGCTCTCCTGGCAGTTACAATTACCAGTCTGTCCTAGGCCCAACAGAGTACCTTTGACCACTGATCTTTGCAGTGTGAACTCTACCCGGCTCGTCTCCTCTGAGGCCTTCAAAGGTCTCTGGTCACAATTTCTTGAATCTATAGCTTAATAACCTGTAGCGCACTCAAGAATAGCCACGTGTAATCTTAAAAGCCTTTATTATACCTACTCACATAATGCCCTGACTGATGCCCTGACTTGTTGGTTCCCTAGTGAACACCTGGTCAGAAGACTCATGTGTTCACTACCAAAATCCTTACCTCTTTTGGCTATCCATCTTGGCTTGGCCACCCAGGCTAGGGAGCCAGGGTGAAGAGCGCCAGGTTAAAGAGAGTGACTGCTGCCTGCAGTGGGCTTATAAAGGACCTGTGAGGTCACACACACAGCCAATCAGCAAGAGAGTCACCCATTACGAAGCTATCTCATTGTGGCCAAGATCCCACCCAAGGGCAGTCCTAATATCCACAGAAATTATTTCTGGGCCTCAATCTCCAGATGCACTGTGTCCGCCCATTTAAAGGGCTCTTACATTTTTGATATTGTTATTAAATACAATATTCTGGTTTTGCTCCCTTCATTTTTCATCAATTCATATAAAAATTTCCAAGGCTTTTTTAAAAATTATTGTCCTTCATAACTTTTGCCAAAATTATATTCCATCATATTTATCTACCATAACTGTTTAGTTTAGTCATTCCCTAACTAGTGGTGATCGTCTTAGTTTCCAATTCTTTAACAAGACAAGAAAAGCTGCAATTCCTTTTACCCCACTTTGAACTCTTTGTAGTATAGAACAAGTAGTGGTAGAATTGGGTCAAAATGTATGCATAGCTGGTTTTTAAAAGTTATTTACTTTAAATATATATATATATATATATATATTTTTTTTTCCCCTGAGGCAATGGGGGTTAAGTGACTTTCCCAGGGTCACACAGCTAGGAAGTGTTAAGTGTCTGAGACCAGATTTGAACTTGGGTCCTCCTGAATTCAGGGCTGGTGCTCTATCCACTGTGCCACCTAGCTGCCCCCTATTTATTTTAATATTAAAAAATATAGAAATCTATACAGTTGAGAAATAACTATCAGAAAAATTTTGCTGCAAAGATTTCTCCCCCAGTTTCCTTTTAATTTTAACTGCATTGATTTAATTTATATAAAACTCTCCATCTTGATGTAATCAAAATTATCCCTTTTACCTCACTTTTTTTCAGCATGAATTCTTCCTTTTTCCACAAATCTAAAAGGTAATTTCTTTCATACTCTTCTAATATGCTTATTGTATCATGTCTGAACTATGTATCTATATTGAACTTAATGTTTTGAGATATCTGAATTACTGAATCTCTATCATCGTTTTTGATAGCTTTATGATATACTCTCTGAAATCATTACCTATTTCCTTTTTATGTCCAGTTGACTTATACTATTAGATGAAATTTTGATTATTTTTTGGATTCATTGATTTCCATCTAACTATTCTTTACCACATTCTTTCCATTCATTGGTTCTTTTATTTCTTTTCATAAGACAGTGGCTTAATGTAGCTATTCCCCACTTGCATCTTTTTACCCTTTATAATCTTTTAAATCTTTATATTTTAACTTCTTTTTCTAAACTTAAGTATCACAAAATAGTTTTCCCATACATAAAAAAGAACATCAAAAATGATTCTCTGAGAAAACATGAATTTCCATGTTATAACACTTATTTTATAAATATCTATGTATATGCAAATATTAAATTCTACATGTTCTAAAGCAGCTTCTTTTCAAACTTCCTTCTGTTCCCTTCATGCATTTAAAAATGCTTCAGTGGTTGGTTTTCTTTCCTTTTTTATATATTTGCCACTGATAACCATTCTACTTCTGACCCTGCCCCATTAACCAAGGATAAAGACAATCAACATATAACTATAGTGAAACAAAACAATTGTACAGTGTCCTTGCTCCCCTCCCCCCCCCCCAATGTGTTTCTCTTTATATTACCTCATCATCAAAAGATAACATGTTTCATTATATGTCTTGTGGAGACAAGATTAAGTATTGAATTGATCAGTTGTTAAGTCTTTAATTTCCCTGAAATTCCTTCTTTCACTGTTTTTATAATCCAGTTATGTTTCTGTATCCCAATTTTTTACCTACATCTTAATTGTCCAGGAGCCAATTTAAAATACTTCTTAAGACTCTAGAGTTTTTTTGTTTTTGTTTTTATTTTCCTCTCTCTCTTAACTAACCCCTTTAGGATAAGGAATTTTGTTTTTCTTGTATCTATTTCCTCTTTGGTATTGTCCTCCCTTTTAATCCCCACCCTCCTTTACTTTTTTTTTTTTTTTTTCTCTTCTGGAATTTGACAAATTTTTATTCTACACTCTTTGTTAATGTCTTTATGTGTGTACCCAGCCTTCCTTAGTTCATTTGAAATCCTGATTATGAGAATTTTTTTTTTAATTTCTTATTTATTATTTTAATAACCTTTGAAGATGTTAGGTTGTGAAGAGATTTCCCTTCCATTAATACAATACTACAACTACCTCATTATACAAATCCTTTCTGTTTTTCAAATGACATTTCTGTTTCTCTTGATTCTTCTGTTTGTATTTCAGATTTCTTAGTTCTGTCAATTTCCTCGGAAATGCTTAAATGTTTCCAATTACATTACAATTTCATTTCCCCCTTTTCTATAGAAATATACTCATCTTTGGAGAATAAATTATTCTTCTATGTAAACCTACATTTTTTGCCTTTTGGAATATGACAATCCAAGATCTCCTCTCATTTATAGTTAGAGCTATGAGTTCTTAGGGATTGTGACTGGACTTTTAGAACTTTAACTCCTTCTTCTAGAACATTAAGGATATATTTTCTTTGACATAGAGGCTTTTTTAAAAGAAATTGATAAGTAGATTCTTTCTAGTTTCACTCTGCCCTCTACAATAGATCTGGTCAGTTTTTATTTATGATGTCCATTTAAAATTATTATGATAGTTTTTAGGAAATATGATGAATCTTAATTTTTTCCTTTATTTTCTGACTCAGTTGTTTTTGTTATAACATATATTTTCTTTCTTTATAGCCTTTTGAACTTCTTAATATTTATTACTATCTTATGTAGTCATTGACTTTTATTTATTATAGTATAGTTTTTGCATCTTCTTCTACTAAGCTATTTAGTCTCTTTTCAATTTATTTCCTTGGAGCTTTTGTTTCATTTTCTATATATTGCTTGATTTCTTTAACTTATTCATGGCACCATTAGGGAATATCTATTTTTTATTTCAGTCTCTTCTTGTATTTTCTTCATTTTGGGGACACACACATACATGTTGGTGCTTTCCTTGATTTATTTATCTCTCTTATTTTAGTTCCTGAAATGGAACTTTTTCCCAGGTCTAGTCTCCACCATTCTTTGTTTATGACTGAGGTAACTAGAGTTTTGTACCTCCTTCTATCTCTCTGAGTTATTTCACCCTGATCATTAAGGCTTTATATCATTAGATTTTCAGGCCCTTCTCTACCATCTCAGAACAGAATGTTAGTTGCTTCAAAGCTGGTTATCGTAGACTCACAGTGATCCTCAAACTTTTTTAATAGGAAGCCAGTTTCTTCAGACTGTTGGAGGGCCGGACTATAGTAAAAACACAAACTCACACTCTGTCTCCACCCCTTCAGCCCATTTGCCATAACCCTGCTGGCCGAATAAACGTCCTCAGCACTGCATCTGCCCCTTGGTCCATAGTTTGAGAACCCCTGTCATAGAGTTTGCCAGATTAAAGATTTCCTTGTTATGTTATCCCATTTAAACTTCTAAGATCTCTACTCTGTGGTTTTCTAACAACTTGTAGCATCCTCCATTGCTGCACAGAGACTTGTGGGTTATAGATGACTATGGTTGCAATGGGAAAATACCCTAGGCTAGCCCTGTTTTATCTGGTAGTTCTCTTTCCTATTATCTTTAGTCTTCTGGCTGAATTCTTTTGCAGTTCTAGAGTAGAAGTTAATTATTATAGTTTCTCATATTTATTCATCATATAATTGAGTCTGGTACAAATTTTGTTTTTGCTTGATTTGATATTTAGGGACTAGATGGGAGGCTAGCTCCTTATTCAGGTAACTTATCTTGGCTAGAAATCTCTTTTTATTTTATTTTTCATTAAAATATGGGTTTGATATGTTCATGGGTCAAGTTTTACAATCTAAGTTGAAATTTTGCTTTTTTTTTTTTAGCAACTAAAATATATATATATCTTTCTTTTAAGTATATTCCCTGAATTTGTATCTATATATCTGAAGCCATATTTTATTGATGGTTCCTTTCTTGGATTTTTTTCCCTTCTGTGAATATCCACATATTTCTGTTGCTATTCTTCCTCTAGAATAGTTACTGTTTAAGTGCCTTTCCCAAAGCCAGTGCTTAGCACATATTTGAATTGAGTTTATAATCTGGTTTTATAGTTAGTTACATTAGGCCACTTTCATCCTTTGCTACCAATTTTAATTCATAGCTTTTTGGACTAGATTTTTAAAACTCTAGGCATTTAAAAATACTAGTTCTCCCTATCTTGCCCAAACTGATAGTGTATTGGCCATTTATTATCCAAATCTTCTACTAAGTGGCAAGGAAGTCTGACCTCTATTTCTAACCTGAGCCAGTTTGTCTTGCCCTGAGCAGCATTTTAGCTTCTTTGCTTCTGCTATGCCAGAATAAGTACCCATGCCTGATTGGCTTTAGTCATACTGAATTCAGAACTGAATATGAGCAATCCATCTTCCTTAAATTCTTTAGTATTAAGGATTATAGGCATTTACCAGTGCCTCTCACTAAGTACTTAAAGAATTATCCCCAAGTTTCTGTGCTTCATATGTTTTATTTATAGTTAAAGACATTTATGTCTTTTTTTCAATACCAATTATTTATCCAAAAAATTGAATATCACAAAGAGAGAATCTTTTCTTTTTATTAAGAAAAAACAGTTAATAAGTAACACAACCAATTCAGGTAAATCTGACAGCATATACAACATTGCAGTCCTATTGCTTCCTACCTCTGTAAGGAGAGTAGGAAGATGTACTTCATCATTGCTTCTATGGAATCAGTATTGGGGTTATTTATTACATTTGATATAAGTTCAGTTGTTTTGCTTTCATTTATGTTCCTGTCTTTTTGTGCATTAAATTAATTTTGAATATCAATTATATGCAAGACACTGTCTAAGTCTAAGGATACAAAAATAAAACAAATGTTTCCCTGTTCTCAACAAACTTATATCATTCTGGGGGATATCACATGTATACTAGAACATACTATTTTTGAGGGTATAGGCTTTCAATTTGTTCTTTGTATCCCCCCATGTATAGCATCATAGTGTAATAAATTTCTGGCTTAACAGTATTACCACTATTTATTTCAGCTAAAGGCATCACAGAGCTAAAGTTTGGAAAATTAATCTTAAGGTATCAACTGCAGGCCCAGGGTTAACTAGCTACTTTCCCTCTATTATCTGATATAGATTTTTCCCTTCTTCCATCTATGCTTTAATTTGTAAATTATTTAGTATTCTTAATTGCTTCTTTATATTACTCTATATCCAAAAATCTATACAATGTAGTTTAAAATTGATTGTATATACATGTGAGAGTGACATAGGAAGAAAAAGAGGAAAAGAGGGATAGAGGCAGAGAGAAGGTGGGAAAGTGGGGAGGGGATGGAGGAGGTGGGGAGGGAGGAAAGGACAGAGACAGGGAATGAAAGGGGGGAAGGGGAGTAGTAAGTAGTGAAAGAGAAACCACTAATACTGGAAGATAATGCAAAAAAAAAAATCATCTTACTTTTGCTTTCTCTATTCCTTCCTTTACTTCATACAACTCTTCCCATGGATATCATCCTATGGACAAAATTCTTTTGGCTCATAAAATGATTCCGAATTATCCAAAAATGTGAGTTGGGTGTAGCAGGAATGAAAGTCTCTGATCCTGGATGCCTGAAAAGAATGATTAGAGCAGTGGTCCTCAAACTTTTTAAATAAGGGGCCAGTTCACTGTCCCTCAGACTGTTGGAGGGCCAGACTATAGTAAAAACAAAAATTTTGAACAAATTCCTATGCACACTGCATATATCTTATTTTGAAGTGAAGAAACAAAAGAGGAACAAATACAATATTTAAAATGAAGTAAAGTTAAATCAACAAACTTACCAGTATTTCAACGGGAACTATGGGCCTGCTTTTGGCTAATGAGAAAATTTCTGGTCAATGTCTGGTTCCATATTTGTCATGCTAGTTGTAACAAATGATGCAAGTGTGCATCCATTAGTCTTGATCTGGTTGGAGATTTCAAAGGTTTCAATCTAGAAAAAGTCTGTTCACAGACATAAGTGCTGCCAAAGATGGTTGCCATTTTGAGTGCATGGTTCCTCAGATGATGATATGTCTCAGAGGAGAGAGATATATAGAAATTATGAAGGCTGCTTGACTTGAATGTGTCTTTCAGAGAGTCACAATTCTGCAGTTCAGCCATTTGGTAAATTGTATCCACATATTCAATGTCAATAAAAATTGGGTTATGGAAAAGCTGTATATCCTATTCAGGGAGATGAAGCTCTTTAAATCTAAATTGGAACTCACCTCACCTCTGTATCGCCTCATACTCTGTCTTTGCCGCCTCAGCCCATTGCCTGAAGTGTGAGTTGCTAAAGCGAGTTTAGGTAGAACATCACTTCTAGTCTGATTTTGCCATAACCCAGCAGGCCGCATAAATGTCCTCAGCAGGCCGCATCTGGCCTGTGGGCCATAGTTTGAGGACCCCTGGATTAAAGAGTTAACAAATGAGACAAGAAACCAGTGAATGTTACTTATGATTCCTAGGGAAAGGGCCAAAATGATGAGCCCCAGATATGTATTGAGTCCTAATCTGAGAGAAAAATGTGTGCAGGTCTGGTAGATCTATCTGCCTCTCCTTCCTCCCCTGTATTGTAGATAAGAGCAGGAGAGAACAGAAATGAGCTATTAATGCGATTTAGTCTGAATTCTGCATTTGTGAGTGCTTCCTAGTCTGATTTGCAATGAAGTTTCTAGCAAGGAAAAATATGTGACAAAGTGGTAAAGAAGGTCTGGATTTAGAGTCAGGAGGAACTGCATTCAAATCCCATCATATCTGTTTACTAACTATGTGACTCTAAGTAAGACATTCAAGTTACCTCTCTCATCTGTACAATGAAAGCATTTGTCTTCAATAACCTTTAAGTTACCTTTTAGCTTTAAAGTTTTGATTCTATGAAAAAGGCTTTCTTGGACATACTCTAGTAGAAAATAAGTTCTTGGAGGATAAATTGATCTCCTGAAATCTCATCATTATGATGATTTACTAATTTTTAGATACTTACCACCTTCTCAATTTTATTGTGATTGAAAGACTAGAATGCAGAGTGCTAAACTCCTCCCAAAGCCTTTTTTATAGAGGTCTAGGGTTTGAATATTTGAGACAAATCTCCAATTTTCATAATTAACTCTGCTTGATTTTGTATATGTGAAACACCATGCCCTCTTGGATCACTTTACATTTTGGACATGTTACCTCCCACCCTCCTAATTTCACGTTCTTTAGTCTGTTGTTTTCTTCTGTTAGATTGTATTTTCCTTGAGGGCAAGAACTCTTGTTTTCTTATTTGCTTACTTGGCATAGTGGATGTGGCATAGCAGGCACTTATAAATGTTTATTGAGTTGAATATATTTTATTTTCCTCTTTGTTTTTCCAGTACCTAGGCTAGTACCTGGAATTTAGTAGGCACTAAATGAATGCCTGAGGAATGAATAAATGATCAGTAAGAGAGAGCTTAGGGAAAAATGAGATTATTTTAAATTAATCTATATAAAATATCAAATACTAAATTAATCAGAATTTTGGTTAGCAATTGTTTAATGCCATTGTTTCTTATTTTTGAACAATAATTTTCCTTGAAATAATCTAAATCAAGCCTGTTTGTAGTTTTTTTAAACTTTTTTTTCTTCTTGATTTACACAGATTTTAGATTATAGATCACATAAGAATTAAATACTTGTTCAGATATTTCTTTGATCGTAGTTTTGTCTGAGTTAAGAAACATTGTTTGGCTTAGTTGCTGAGAAAAGTGTCATAATAGAAGGGTTTTCTTGTGTTTACAAGGTTGTCAGATGCTTATAAATTATATTTTTCCCAAAAGGTCCTAAATAACATTGATTTATAAGATCTCCAATATATTTTTGTTTTAGATAATTAAAGGGTGTGATAGTTTACATGAGTTCATTATAAGATGACTAAAGACATGACAAAATATATTTCTCAAATAGTAAGATGTGGTCTGATATAAGTTTATCCTCTAATATGTGGTGAATTCAGTGCTTTCCAAAGGAGTAACAAAGACTATAAAATTATAAGAATTTAAAATATTATTTTCTAGTGGTAGGAATCTAATCAGATGCTTTCTTAATTTCATCATTCCCTTCACATTGCTGTTGTTATAATAATTCAGGTTATTGTATATAATAATTTCTTTTGTGATCAACCCTGTGAATTTGGTAATACAAATATTATTTTCTCCTCTTTATATGATAATTAACTAAGTCCCAGACAGATTATAGTGATTCCTGTATCTGACCTAAGATTCAAACCATGTCTTCTTATGGAAATACCCTTGATCTTTGTATAGCAGGCTGATATATGTCTATCCTTTCTTTTTTTCCTCCTAGAATGTCCATTCTATTTTAAATTCCAATTCCCAGATACTTATACTCAACATAAATCCAAATTATGAACATAATAGCGAACATACTGTAGTATAATTTTTAAATTATCAGAGTAATTTGTGGCTTTGACTTGTAGAAAGCTTGTATGGGAAGTAAGATTTTACTCTACTAAATCCATGATGTCGACTTTGATATGCTCACTTAGTGCCAGCTGTGATCCTACCATATGGGAGGCAGGTATAAGAGGGCATGTGATTACAGACAAAGCTATATCTTTCCTGAATAATTATCCCATTAGGAAGAAATCATACTCTCAGTGCTTTGTGTTCTGCTCTTAACCCTTCTCTGCAATTTCCTCTCTTCTTGGAGCTGACCGCTATGGAACTGCCTGATGGCTCTATGACCTGAATGCAAAGTATTGGTGTTTATTATTTCTCTAGTACCATCTGGAGCCTCATCAGTTTAGTTACTTCCCTGGAAACCTTCTGACCTACTTTAATTACTAGATGTTTTCTTGTTGTAATGCAGTTATTTAAAAGAAAAATTAAGGACTGGGTTGTCAAAGGTTTTTTTTTTTTTTAAATTCTGCATATATTTTTAATTTTCTAGTATTGTAGTTACAATTGAGCTTATTCCTTTCACATATGCTTTATGCAGAATTTATTAACTCAACAAAAAAAGATTCTAGTAAACAAACTTTTGGCAAAATTCATTTCTGCCTTTAGCACTAATTTAAATGAGTCATTGTGAATTTGGGGTTAGTATCTTTCTATGGCATTTGATTATATTTTATATGGAGGAAATCAGAGTGACATTTAACAATGTAAGGATGTTTTCTATTGGTTCTGCTCATGGAACAAAATCAACATGTGAGTGTAAGCTAAAACTTGGTTTCCACTTGAGTTTTACATACTTGCAACTGTATCATTTAATCAGTACTACCAGAATAAATACAAGTGATGAGATACCCAGGCAATAAGTTCATTCAGGAGATTCAGCTAAGTGTAAAAAATCTGAAATAAAATAAATTCTTCATAAAACTCATATTTGACCACTTATTTATAACTTGAAAATAAATTGGACAAACAAAAGCTTTTTAGCTTTTTGTTGAGGAAGAAATGGTGAGAAGGGAAAGAAAGAAGACCTCTTTGGCCAAGTCCTACTTCCCATCTCCCTCTCTTAGACTTCATCAAAGCATTAGTAAAGTTTAATTAGTGAATAAAAGTTTATTACGTGCCTGCTAGGAGCCTGGCACTATTCATAATGTTGGGGATATAGAAACATACATACAGATATTTCCTGCCCTCTTGGAAATGTTATGTGAGAGACAGCAACAAACAAATAATTTTTAAAAATTACATACACTTTTGGACACTCTTTCTTGGATTTTCTAAATTGTTAGAACAAATCCTTTTAGGGATTTCGTAGAGTTTCTGTGAACTTTCAGGGTTTGATGCCACCAGTAAAATGTTATCTGAATATAGGAATATCTGGAGAACTTTGTCTTTCATAAGGATCTAACTTCAATCTGGACTCCAATGAATCTTCTTCAGCAAATATCAAACTAAATGTTTTTTAATGTTTAGAAAGGGAATATCGATATAAAAATAAAGCCTGTGAAGTCGTTATTTTACTGAACTGAATTAAAGGCTTAAAAACCTTGATAATTCCAATGGGATATTAATCCAAACAACACTTCCAATGTGATATTATTCTTTACATCTTTTAATTAACTGTGAAATAATAGAAATATGATCCATTATGGATTATAATATGGTACATTATTAATGTTCCCCATTAATAAAAGTTCTTATGATCCTGTTTATTTTCTTTATATCTTGCTATTTATGTAATATGTATTTATGTTTTCACATTGTATCCCCTTTGCATCATAAACTCCTTGAGGATAAGAACTATCTTTTGTCCCTTTTTGAATTCCCAGTAATTAGCACAGTGCCTGACAAATTACTCTTGTTCAGTGATATCCAATTCTTGCTTGACCCTGTCAATTATACTGTCCATTTGAATTTTCTTGGCAAGGATACTGGGATCCTTTGCAATTTCCTTTTGTAGATTAAGGTAGAGATTAAATGACTTGCCTAAAATCAAAAAATTAGTGTCAGAGGCCAAATTTGAACTCAGATCTTCCTGTGACCAGGCCCATCACTTTATCCACTAAACTATCTAGCTGTCTCTCTGACTAGCATTCCCTTAATAAGTCCTTAGTAAATAATAGTCCTTTAATAAACATTTATGAATTGAATTGAAAATGCCCTTAAATTGTGGAGAAATCACTCATCAGATTTTCTAGGGATAAAATAGTCATGTGAGATTGATAATTATTAATTATTTTCATATTTGTGCCCCCTTTGAGTCTCAAAATAATTTGATCATGCTTTTTACACTATTTATCTTTCAGAGACCTTGTATATTGATCTTTCAGTGCTTTCACAATTGTGGAAGATTGAAGAGAGAACTTAATTCAGTTTGGAAATTCTCCCTCTATTTGTTCTCATTCCTACTATTTCTATGCCCTTTATAAGAAAATTTGACTTTATGATGTTAGGATTCCAGGTATTATAGTTTCTATGAAAAGTTTCTTAGACAAGCAAGTTGCTTTTAATGATTTTTGCAAGCATTTTAAATTTTCCTAATATTTTTAGTTTATCTATTTTCATCTTTTTATGCTTTGGGGATGATTTCATTTCATTGCATATCTTACTAAGCTTTCTTTAAATTGAATTTACCCTCCAATGCTTTTCTTTACTTTATAAGACAGTATTGTTCGTGGCCATCAATCATTTTTAGAAATCAGACTTTACAAATGAGTTTATATTCTACACAGATGTTGCCTTTGGCAGCCATCTCTCTCCAAATGGTAAGTCAGGTGTTTGCTGATTAAGGCATTGCTTTGTTTTTTTTTTTTTTTTTTTTTTTTTTTTTTTTGTTTTGTTTTATTTTATTTTATTTTCTTGTTATGCCAACTGATTATAGTGGTATAACTTCTGGATATAGTTATTATAGCCAGTGTAATTGTCACTTCCTATTTTTGTATATATTTCATATTTTTGATTATCAGATACATGTTTAAATAGTTAACAGTTACATTTAAAATATTATACATCATATCTTTCTCACAAATATCTTTTTAATTTTGTTTATTAATTCTGATCTTTATTCTAATAAGTCAGCAATCTAATTATACTCAGACATATGACTCAGGAAAAATACCCAGATCAATAACACCTTTTGTTTTCTATTAAAATATAAACTATCTTGTTCTTTCTATGCTTGCCATGTTTAGTGTCTATTACTTTTTTCTCAAAGAAAATGTTATAAGTCTTGGGAATTTTTAAGTCATGCTTCTTCAATCATAGTTTCTCATATATTTCTTCCCATTTGAACATCTTCACACATTTATAATGATATAAAAATACTAAAGTATATATGATTTAATCTGGAGAGTTTTGTTAATTGATTTATAAAATTTGTTGCTTCATACTTAATAATTGATGTTCATATATAAATTGTAATTATTTTCACAATACTTTTTTTTCAAATATTGATTTTGGTGGCCAAATAATTTATTTGCATATTTGTAAACAATCTGAAATGAAGTTTAACAAGTAAATACTAAGTTTGACAGTTTATGAGAAATGCAAAACCTATTTAAGTAATATGCAAAACCAGTCTAGATCTTCCACAATCATTTGTTTAAATGACATGCTCTGTAATGGGCAAGAACTCTGGAGAAATATACTGAGGCAAGGATTCTTACAAGAAGGTGTTAACTTAGTGGAATTGATAAGACAATGGCTATTTAGTTTAGCAAGGTGATTAGTAGTTCTCTAGTTCAGTATGATTGAGTTAATCTTACAACAAATAATGGTTACCTAGTCATATAATGATTGATTTATACTCAGTATTCTGAATTGCTTTAATTGTAATAGAGTATATAAACTGAGGACAAACTCAGCCACAGAAGAGAAGACTTGACCATTTCATGGTGGCTCTCCTGCCTTTATTACTTCTTCATTAAGACCAAGGACTTAGGCTGGTCTCAATATCCTCCAGAGAACTAAGCTGGACACTATATTTTAATCCACTTCAGTGTGGGGGCTCTAGAAAGCATGGTATGTTTTGTCACCCCAACTTGGGGACTCTAGAAAGCAGAACATTACATTGAAATGTGCAGAGTGATGACTGGCTGATTGGCTGAGACTGCTGACACAGACTGGGAGACTGAAAGAGACAATAAAGGCTTTGGACTTATCTTTGACTAGTCTCGTGGTGATTATTTTGCTAAAACCAAGGTTGGTTCTGAGACCTCCAGAAAGCTAGCCAGAATGTCACCATCCCATAGTATAAGTTATTTTGCACAACAAATGAATACTGTTTTAACTTTTTACAATTAGTACAATGATGTATGATGATACAAACCCCTGAAGTATATGTAATGTAAGACTCTGAATACTATTTATCTGATACATATATATTTATCTATTATAAACATATAATTTATCATATATATATATGCATATATATATATGTATGGAAAGGCTAAGGGGAAAATATATTTTTAAATACAAGTTTCAAAAAAGCAAGGATAGTATTTTTATTTTATCCTTAACTATGCATTTTATTCAATTTCCAGACATTCTTAATTCTCCAAATATGATATAAATGATCAATTACTGATTATAATTTGGTGCTTTAACAATTTCAGTGGAACACGAATATACATATTAGACATTGAAAATCCAGATGTTTTTACTTGTTTCATTTAACATCTGAGATTCAGAAATTGCTTTCTTATTCACTGGAGCTAAACATGAGTCATTTTCACATGCTGGAAACTGGTGATATGGATCATTACTGGAACCAAATGCTCTTCTGGTAGCCCAGCAACTTATGCTTCCTCTGCAGGTTACATACCCTCTAGTCACAAAAATTGCTTGACCTCAGCTGGAGAAACATTTTAACATTTTTCCTTTTCTGCAACCAACTTGTAATTTCACTGGTTTGAGAGGGAGACAAGGGAAAATATATGTGTGTCTATACATATATATATATTTATATATGTAAAATGAATTTTAAAAAACCTACTTTAATATGTCATGTTATACAGGATTAATTAAAATATGACAAAATTCCTGCTCTACAACCAATAAAATAAAAAAGAGGCTGTTCTCAAAAAAGGTATTTCTATTACAATATAAAATCAACAGAACAAAGAATTATGAACTATTGGAAAGAAAGGGATATGCGTGTGTACAGGCAAAGTGTTTGATGTCAAGTCTACTGCAGTGAAAAAAGCAAAGTGGCCTTTTTATTTTATGGAGATTTAAAAAAGTTGACTAAATGTTTATTTTTTTAAATGATTATGCTAATGGAAAGTTTGGGGAAAATACGAATAAAGAAATATAATTCCTTTTTTTTTTTTTGCTGAGGCAATTGAGATTAAGTGACTTGCCCTTGCCCAGAATCACACATCTAGGAAGTGTTAAGTGTCAGACCAGACTTGAACTCAGGTCCTCCTGACTTCAGGGCTGGTGTTGTATCTACTGCACCACCTAGCTTTGACTCTAAGCTCAATTATTACTAATTGTACTTCCCCCCCCCCCATCCTTTTTATAGTATTTGTATAAATTCTCTTCTTTCCTCTCCCTGCTAACTCTTCTGCTTTAGTTTTTAACTTGCTATACTTTACTTAATATCTCCCACATTGCTCCCTCCTTTGTCTTCTTCCCCCACTCTCTCTACTCATTCCTCTCTCCTTATCCTCCTTATTTCTTTATAGATTTTACAGCATGCTATACCTTTCATAGTATATATGTAGTTGTTGACTATTTAACCCATTTCTGATATGAGTAGGTTTTCAGAACTATAAGCCCTCCTCTCCTCTCTTAATTCCTCAGTATCTCTTTTCTTCTGTACCTCATTTGTATAACATTCTTATTATTTTTACCTTTTTCTAGGAAGTTTTGCTTTTTTGAGTTAGATCATACTCAACTCTGCCCCAATCTTTCTTTTGAGCTATTCAATTGTTTGTCAGTCTTAAACATATGGTATACCTTTCCCTGGAAATAACATAAAGAATTTGTCCATGTCAAATTCCTTGAAATTAATCTTTGATATTGGCGCTTATATGTTACATTTTCTATTGAGTTCAAGTTTTTCTGGAGATGATATTTTTGGCTGCAGGCTTAGTTCTTTTGATTGGCAGTATATATGATTACAGGGCCCGCAGTCTTTTATTGTGAGTGCTAAGTCATGTATGATACTAATTATAGCTCCAGTATATTTGAATTGGTTTTTTGTCTTGTATATTGCAAAAATTTCTCTTTTTTCTGGGGGTTTCAAAATTTGGCAAAAAATATTCCAATGTGTTTTTTTGTAAAGGATCTCTTTGTGGTTGTAATTGATGGATTTTTTTTTTTTTATTTCTACTTTCTCTACATTTTTTTTTATTGTTTCTTGCATTATTGTGTCAAGGTTCTTTTTTTTGGTCACAGCTTTCAGATAGTCCAATTATTATTATATTTTCTTTCTTGATTGTTCTGCAGATCTGTTGTTTTTCTTATGAGGCATTTCACATTCTGTTCTATTTTTTTCATTCTTTATATTGTTTTGTTATTTCTTGGTCTCATATCTTCACTGGTTTCCTCTTGCCCAATTCTAATTTTCAATTTTTTTTTTCATCTTTAAGACTCTGTATCACCTTTTCTAGTTGGATAATTTTTTTTTCACAATCTGTTTCAATTGAATGGTTTTTACTTTTATTTTAAAAATCTTTGCCTCAATGTCTGTCATTTAATTTTTATATTCTTTTTTTAAACTTCTTCTATAGATTCTCTCTGGGCAGGAAATCATTTAATTAATCTCTTTGGGGTAGAGGAAGCTTTTTAAAATTTCATTCTCTTCCTTTGAAGATGAATCCAGTAGTAAGTTTCTATGGTTTGTGGTTTTTTTTTAAATTTTTTTAATAAGAAATTATTAGCATTAAATACCTCTAATTGTGGGGTTAGGGGAAATAGTGCCTCTATTTTCACTTCAGCTTTCCTCTCTGACTTGGAATCTCACTTGAACTACCCTCTTGCAAATACTGGTTTCATTGCCTCTGCTCTCAGGGGTATATTGGTTCCCTCTTTCCTAGGGCTACATTTCTTTAGTACAGCTGGGTGTGATGTTTCTAAGAATCTGTTCATTCATCTTCCCAGACTCAGAGTAACCCTTTCCTCAGTTCAGCAGGTAAAAGTTTTTATTGTTGCTACTGAGGCTCCAGCCAAGCATAGCTACCTCAGGGTTCCCCATTTGGTGTTTCTGAGGAGTTATCTGGGAAGTATTTGTACACTACTGGCCAATTCTTAGCCTAGAGTCTTTCTTTAGAGCTTCTTGAATTATGCAAGGAGGACTCCTGTTCTGCCCCAAGTCTTCTAACTTTTACAACAATCTATATGTGTCCAGAGATGCAAATTTGTTTTGTTTTGGGGGAAATCTGGAGAGTTGGATGTTTCCTGACCTATTCTGCCATCTTCCCAGAATCCTCCCCATATAATTTTTACTTTCCAGGAAAAAGTGTTAATTTTTCTGAAATTGTTTCCAAGATCTAAGTCTTGCCCCAAATGATCATTTTCCTTCAAAATATTTCAGTCAAAAGCATATTTCCAATGAATGGATGCCCATCAATTGGAGAATGGTTAGGTAAATTATGATATATGAATGTTATGGAATATTATTGTTCTGTAAGAAATGACCAGCAGGATGAATACAGACAGGCTTGGAAACAACTTACATGAACTGAGGCTGAGTGAAATGAACAGGACCAGGAGATCATTATACACCTCAACAACAATACTTTATAAGGACATATTGTGATGGAAGTGGATATCTTCGACCAAGAGAAGATCTAATTCACTTCCAATTGATCAATGATGGACAGAATCAGCTACACCCAGAGAAAGAACACTGCTACTGTGGATTACTTGCATTTTTGTTTTTATTCCCACCTTCTGAATCCAATTCTTCTTGTGCAACAAGAGAACTGTATCGTTCTGCACATATATATTGTATCTAGGATATACTTTTACATGTATGTATAAGACTGCGTGCAGAGGGTGGAGGGATGGAAGGGAAAAGTTGGAACAGAAGTGAGTGCAAGGGATAATGTAAAAAAAAACACCTACCCATGCATATGTTCTGTCAATAAAAATTTATAATTTGAAAAAAGCATATATTTCCAAATTCTAGTGGCAGAACAACTTTTCCTAATTTAATTTTAATTGCTCAATAAAAGTCATGTGAGGAAGATACTGGATTGCTGCTAAGTCCTGTCACAGAGGTTGAATAGCTGTTGGCTAGGTTCCTTAATTTTATTGATCCAAAAAGAATGTTTTGTGATGACTGATGGTTGAATTGCTCTAAAAATCAATATGAATTAAAAATATTTTAATTATAACTTTTCATTTTTAAAATATATGAAAAGCCTTCAACATCCATCCCTGAAAAACCCTGTGTTCCAAATCCTTCTCCCTCCCTTACCCTCACCTCCTTTTCTAGACAA